>NC_060957.1:7887661-7932661 GCF_910589235.1 Vespa crabro
GGATAATCCCTCTGCACACATCGCATAAAGATGTTGCATATGCCTCTCCTGCTGCCGCTATCGGTATTAACACCTATCCCTAGTCTTTCTTACTCACTCTCTCTCTCTCTCTCTCTCTCTCTCTATATATATATATATATATATATATATATATATATATATGAATATAGTTATCTTATCATTCTCTTTCTGTATCACTTACATTCCCGATGACCTCGTGCATACGAGATAAATAAATAAGGAATAGATATTAATTCAAAAATTCACAGCCGCTATTAAATCAGCCAGAAAATGTTCCAAAATATATAGATATAGTTAATTAGGTAAAGAGCGACATGTTGCGTTCGAAGAGGCACTTATATATCAAACATGAAATTTTACATAGAAACGAGGAGATATCGCATACAGGAAAAAAAGAAAAAGAAAGAGAGAAAGAAAAAAAGAGAGAGAGAGAGAGAGAGAGAGAGGGAAGAAGGAAGAGAAAAAAGAAGAGAAGGGAGAGAAAGAAACAAACAGAGTGCTCGTGAATTTTTTCCACAAAGTATGGCATAATAATTATAACAACTGATAATTCTATTTGAGTATATTCTTACGTGGTACACGTAGGGTAGGCATGTCACGAGAGCTCTTAAAATACGTTTCGAGCGGCGGGCTTTTTACCGTTTCTACTTCCTACCGTCGGACCATGCCAACCGGTGGAAACGAGTATTCTTGACACAAAGAGAACCGAGTAAGGTGAAATGCTTTATTTTAACTTTCTGCCGCATGTACAACGTTATGCGTCATATTACACATGGCGGTAGTGAGAGTGAGAGAGAGTGACGCGATGAGGGAAGGATGGGAAGAGTGGCGAAAGGGTTGAGAGGGGTAGTGAGCGAGTTGGGGGTTGCGTTTCATATTCATTACATCGGTAGCTATTTGTCACAGACTCGTATCGCGCTGAAATACTGGTCGAGATAGGCGACGTCCCTTGTTGCATTGTTAAAATGCCGAGAGAGAGAGAGAGAGAGAGAGAGAGAGAGAGCTTTTCCCTAAGAGAAAAAGAGAGAAGGGGAGAAAGAGAGAAAGAAAGAAAGAAGGAGAGAGAGAATGGGAAAGAGTGGGAAAGAGAAAAAAATAATAGCCTACGGCGATCATCGGTCATGCGTCCGGTATTACTGCCTAGTTACTGAATCCAATGAATCGTATGAAATGCATTAAGAATTGGCTCTAATGGTATTCTCTCTCTCTCTCTCTCTCTCTCTCTCTCTCTCTCTTTCTCTTCTTTTGCTCTCACACATTTTTTATATTCCTATAACTCTGAGTTATAAAATTCTGTAGTTCGTGTTAGAGAAATTATGCCAACAATAAAACTTTCTACCGAAGCACCTCTGTCGCTTTCATTCTTTCGCACTTTTTCCTTTCGTTTTAGCAGTTCGTAAAACCAGAAAGAAGATCATCTTGAGCGAGAACACGATTGCTAGCATCGTTCTAGTTGACGACACGACGAAAGATTTTTCGAACGGCTTAAAGGCCATAAATCATGCCCTCGTTAAGAGGATTCCAAATAAACCGATCGTATCGCGAATGAAGTATCTCGCGCGCGACGAGCTACACGGATTTATTTCGTTGGTGTTCGCGCGATTACAGAGTCGAATTAGTTGCAATCGCTAAGTCCTACCAGCGTTAAATCGATCGAAGAAGAGAATACGGTGGGCGGTCTTTCCGGTGGAATTTCCAAAGGCGCGAGATTCGAAATCGCCAGCGATATATCGCGCGCCTTGCACGGCTTAAACTGACTGATGTTGACACTATCGGACGGAGAAGGCTGATTTATATTTATATATTCGGCAATTATGCGCGTTACATTTGCGCGAGTTAGATAGTCTAAAATGATATTTACGTAGCATGAAAGGAAAACGAGTATAGACATGTTCAGTAGATATATATGTAGATGGCAAAAAAGCGATGTATTTAATGTACGATAAATTGGGAGACATTTCGATTGGATTCTAGAAAATTACGTAGCATTCGTTTACAATAATTTTCTATCTCTTTGTCGGGTGTACAAAATAATAACAATAAATAAAATAATAAAATAATAATAACAATAATAATAATAACAATAATAATAATAATAATAATAATAATAATAATAATAATAATGATAATAAATAATTATACACTTCGTTTCCGGTGGAAAAAGAGTAGAGGAATAATTTTGTTCGCGAACGAGCACGTTTCTACTGGTAGAAAATATTAAATAAAATGAGAAAAAATAATTTGGGAAAGAGCGAACACTCGCGATACGCTTGGTATCTGCAAACACAAGCAGGACGCGAAGTCCGTGCGTCACGCTCTTCGGAAGGGTGGCGAGAACGAGGGGTAACGGGAAACATCGAGGTCGAACAACGCTCTACAGGAAACGGCGTTCTCGAGGGAGGAAGCCGGGTGTTAAACGCAACATTTTTCAACAGATAAGTCACGTATGTTTAATTATGTATATTACTAGCCGCGGGAATGAAAAGCAGAGCATGAGTACTACCCTCGTTCGTCGGTCGTAGCACCCTACCTTCCTTTCCATCTCTAAGCCGCCATCATGAAACTTTTTCTCAAGCTTCTCCAACGAAAATACAAACCTCCGCTGCGATATTTTATTTTAATTATTAATAGAGAGTATGCGTGGCCAATAGCAATTAGGCACACCCCAGGAGAAATGCCAAATTCCATGTTGGTGGTGACTAGCAAATGGCAGCCACCGTCATCCCTTCTTTTTACTCCCCTATATTTGACATTACTCGTTTCAATTTTTCGTGCCGTCCAAAGCCAAGGTTGCAGAAAGAACAGTAAATTTGTTTCTTCTGCGTGTAGAAATTTTGCGAACGACGAAAGAACGTCAGTGAGATTTAAAATCCTTTTAATTAAATCTCCACGATTTTCGTTAATGCTTAACCGACCGAAATAGAGAGAAATAGAGAGAAAGTAGTAGAAAGAGAGAGAGAAAGAGAGAAAGAGATCTTGGAACGCGAAAACAACGAGTTCGTTAGAATTCCTTAAAGTACGAGAAGCACTGAGGATTCACGGGAAATCCTTTTATGGTATCGTGAACATTTCTCAGCTCGTGCCTCGATTTTTAGAGAGAGAAAGAGAGAGAGAGAGAGAGAGAGAGAGAATGAAATAAAGAGAGAAAAAGAGAGAGTGATATATTCTGATAAAAAGTAAAAATTTGGCTAGGCCGTCGATGGTATTCCTTTCACGTCTGGCCTTAATAACGATCGCATACAGGGATAATGGAACACGAAATAAAATGAAAAAGAGATAAATAAAATAAAATAAAATAATAATAACAATAATGATCATAACAATAACAATAATAACAATAGCAGTAGAGATGTAGTAGGGGAAAGATAGGGGCTGCTGGGCTTGCGCCTACGGTCATTGTCGACGATGGCGCTTTGTCGGAACTTGCTTGTTCGCCTGCCTGCTCGTTGTCGCCTCGCTTTTAATAATTAATATCATTATACGCGCTCGAACGGTCAGAAGCAAAGCGCGCGCGCGCGCTCTCACGATGCCAAGCGTCGTGTGCATGTGTTATCTTGGATGGCTCACTGTTTACGACTGTTTAGCCGCGCTCGCTCGCGGCAGATAGGCAGATAATATGGCTGACGTATATTTTGAATGTACGCTTGTGGTAGCAATAAAACTAACTCAGTATAAAAACTTTTCCCTTCTAAGCCAGTTTCTCTCTCTCTCTCTCTCTCTCTCTCTCTCTCTCTGTCTCCAACTCTCTCTCTCTCTCTTCCTTACTACCGGTGAATAATTATGATAGCACGACTTTTATGTACGTCGCTGAATATAACGCATAACTATTAGATTTATTTTAATTTCGATTACCCACTCTTCGGATTGTTCCGTTTATTTTGAGTATTTAACTCAATTTAGGAGAGATGAACGATTCGTGATGTAAAAGATTTTATTGCAAAGTTCTACAAATGAAATTAAATTATTAATATCGACCATACCACTTTAATCTCTTTTTCTTTTCGTTTCTTTCTATCTAGGATCCGATTTTCTACGAATATAAAAGTAATATATCGGTCGGCAGGATAGGAGAGAAGCAAAAAAAAAATATTATCGACTTTTGGTGTTTCAACTCGAAAGATAGATTACCGAAGATTACACGTAATTTCGCTCGGCGGACCGATACACCGCCGATGAATATCGCTGCTTAATCTGCATTTTAACGAGGACGAAGGTTACGCTGAAATCATGTATACCGTACGCCGGTGACATAGAAAAAGATTTTCATGTTTCGAATAAATTGAAATATTCAACGATACGCGGACGCGCTTAGCGGACCTTCCACGAAACGAGTCTTCCATAATTCAACGTTTATATATCGTTCGAAAAGAGATTTCTTCTTGTACACGATCGAGTAGTGCGTGAAACTATCAGCTACTTATTCCTCTCTCTCTCTCTCTCTCTCTCTCTCTCTCTCTATCTATCTATCTATCTTTTTTTTACTTTATCATTTATTTCTATTTAAATCATTATACATGTATTGAAAGTTCAAATTGTGATCTATAGTTCAATACGGTGTTTCGATATTTCGAGCGTGTTACATCTGTACGAAAGATGACTCGAAAATTTTGAAACTTCTTTCGTAGAAGAGATTGGAATTCTTTGAAGAAATGCGGCTCGAACAGTTTGCATTCGAATAATCGTGATCGCGTTAATGCAATGTGAATAAGGCTCACGCGCAACGTTATAATTCAAAGGACGATATCTATCCGTTCTATCGTATAAAATACTTGAGGAAGAATTAAAAATTAAAATGAAAACCTCGATAAGGACATAATCAATCACAGACGTATAGTGCACCTGGCCGGTAAGTCACAAGTTACGAAGTCGAATAGAGTCGCGCCATTATTCGCGCCGTTTCCCTTGTTGTTAAATGCGTGCCAAGCCGAGTGTACGCGAGAACTCGTAATTCTAATGCATATTCTGACTGCCTGTGACATAAATAAGAAAAGGTTCGAAACGTAAATGTGAAATTTTATGACTTGACCGTTGTCGTTCGTCGTTGGAGCTCACCCTTTAACCACCCTCCTTCTTAGGATGAGTTAGCACACGGAGACTTCGTTAAGAAAAAAACGCCTTTACGACGGTCCCGATTCTCGACTGCGTTAATGCTTTCTCATAACTATACCCTATTTTTGTATCGATCAAACTCGACTCGTGAGTTAGCATCGATTCTCTTCTCTTTTCTCCCCTATAACATCGTGACGATTT
Source organism: Vespa crabro (assembly GCF_910589235.1). Classification (NCBI taxonomy): domain Eukaryota; kingdom Metazoa; phylum Arthropoda; class Insecta; order Hymenoptera; family Vespidae; genus Vespa; species Vespa crabro. Next base: position 7,892,933 of record NC_060957.1, read on the forward strand.
ATCCTCAAGGAAAATTCCCTTTTGTTATCGCGCGAGGAGAGGGCAACCCTCCATCACGATTCTCTCGTAAGATGGAAGAGAGAGGAGAAAAGGAATCGAGTTCTGACGTTGCTTGAAAAATTCATATTTTTCATTCCGTCAAAGCGCGAAGACAAATAAAGGGTATGCGCCGAAAAATGAAGCTTTCGGACAGGGGGATACCTCCTGGCGAATTCACAAAGCCGAAATGCGACGCGACTCGCACGCAATGCTAGGGATTGGAAAGAAAAGAGAGGAAAATAGAGAGAGGGAGGGAGGGAGAAAGAGAGAGAGAGAGAGAAAAAGAGAAAGAGAAAAAGAGAGATAGAGAGTCCAGAGACGAGTTATTTCATTCACGGATTTCCCATAAAATCAGGGTATCGAGAGGTTGGTGTCGCGCATTTAATAATGCAGACGCCGGATGTTCGTAGCTTGGTCCAGACTAGGCAAGTGGGTAGCCAAGAGGGTGGTGGGATGAGGGTTGGAGAGTGGTGAAAGGGAGGAACCGGGTTAAATATTTCACGACGCATTTCCGCCGTTCCGCCGGTAGGGTGAGCTTCGCGAATGGGTCCAGAAATAGGCGGAGGATAGAGACAAAGAAATATAGTACAATTTCGTGCGGGCAGATTCACCCGAACGAATATGGATTTGTGAACGCTAACGCGTGCGCGAGTGCGCGCACCCAATATTTCCAATTTCATAATTGATAAAGAGATTCTACGAGAGAGAAAACCGGAGGTGCTTACGTTGCTTGCCATACAACGTAGATTTATATCGACCTTCGACTTTACTGAATACAAATCATTTTCATCAAGATCAGTATTCATATTCGTACATAAATATCTCAGGACAACTTATATGATTTCGCATGAATTTAAATAACTTTTTAGAAATCACACTTAACGATCGTTCGTTCTTTGACAAAGAGACCAAACCTTTAGCGATTTTCTCGAAGGTAAAATACTCGTACACGTGCTCTTTAAAGATACTTCACTCTCTTTCTTTCTCTCATCCACAGGAGCAGCGGCGCAACCATTAATATAATGCCCCTTAACCTTAGGAACGGTAAGGTGGATCGTGTCGGGGGTGCTTTGTTGCGCTATGGCTCGTAATAAACGCGATCCGTTTCCCGGCAGTTGCTCACGTGCACGAATAGCTTTATAGATCTCGTCGCAAAGCCCTTACAGACTCGTCGTTGCTATTTTATACACCAAGAGCTAGCTCCGACACGCTATTCGCCTCCGGTAATATCGACCGACGGAAAGGATCAACGGGGATCGTTCGATTCCTTCTCACCTTACCCCTTCTTACCCCATCGTACCATCCAACCCCTTACCACGTTTTCCTTCGACGATAGAGTTACGTCTTCGTTTATGATCGACTTACCATCTCTTTCTCTTTCTCTCTCTTTCTCTCTCTCTCTCTCTCTTTCTCTATTCCCCTATCTAGCGCTTTACTCTCGTATATATGTACTATGTACATAAGTATACATATATATTGGGTCACTTGGCCGACTGTTGGGCCGAGCACGCTCGTGGTTGTCGGATTAAATTACGAATTAGTCCATTATCCAAGTAGCGCGTTCGATGATGACAAGCAAACATCTCAATGCGATCGGCAATGATCGAAGCGCGTAATGCAAGTTGCGTCAGAGAGTGGATCGTTCTACGAATGGATAATGGATATACGAGACGGAAATGTCAATAGGGTTAGTTACCGATAAGCAAGTCGAATTTCGTCCGTTGATCGAAGATATTCCTTGTTTCTTTCTATACAAATACTTGTATTGATCGTTCAAAATTTATAAACTTTCTCGTATTATCTTTTGTTTTGTTCTTGTTTTTTTCTTCTTTTCTTTTTTAAAGTATAGCTAAGTAACACGGAATTTCTAACACGAGGTCAGACAAGAATTACTACAGTTTGTTCGTACATTGGAATGTACATACTAGGAGAGAAAAGAGGATTATGCTTGCCAAGACACTTTTCTTGGCAGAATCGAAATGTGCCCGTGGACGGATGCCGCTTTGGTGCAATCGATAAATCGCAGGAACGAATAAGAAGGGTCGCTCGAATGAAAAATCTCGGAATCCACTTGGATATTTATATGGTGGCTCGACTACGCCAACGATCCTCGATGGTCGTGCATGTGGAAAAGTAGATTATCATTTTTCCTATCTGTGGATGGTCACGGTATTGCTTCGACACACGACGAGTTTCATAGATTTCTCGGTTGGTCATCGATCTCTAGGAGTGATAATTCGCTTAGCTTTTTACGAGTGCAACTCAAAAACGAGGACACGAATTTTAGCTATGTGATTTTCGCGTGACTTTTGGGAGTCCGAAAACGATGTCGCAGATCACTCGTATGTTGCTTTATCGTACTACCTGCCTCGGGCATATACGTAGGATGACCCAACAGGATCAGAGAGGTTCTCGTGGTATTTCCATTAGTCCTGAGCCTCTGGCATTAGCTTTACCTATTAATGAGGCAGACTAACCAACGTGCGTACGCAAGCGTGCACACATACGGATATGTTTTGTCCTGTACCTAGAAGGACAACCCTTACATGACAAGCCAAAACGTAGAATTTGTCCACCCTACTTCCTCTCGTCTCTCTCTCTCTCTCTCTCTCTCTCTCTCTCTCTCTTTACTACGGGGCTTCATCTCCGTTCCCATTTGCTCTATTAACGAGTAATAAGCTACTCCCGGTTTACCTACCATATCCGGTGTGACCTAAGCCAAATTCGCTCGACCAGAATAATGTTAGGATAGTTTATGTAGAAAGAGTCAACAGTTAAAGTTAAAACGAGACCAGAAACTCTGATCATATTTCGATGGCTCTCTTCCCTCCATTCGGAGTCCAAGTATTACATATAGACGTTTTAAAACTACGCGCATAACCTACCAAGCCAATAATCTAGCTAAAACGATGTATTAACGGAGTGTCGAAGTAAAACTTAGTTGAACGTCGAACCGCAGCAGAACCCCTTAAAATTGTACGAAGGTTTAAGGATTTTCTTTTGCAAGCCCGATTCCGGATTACGTGATAATCCGCGTCGACTCGACTCGAGGATATTAAAAGTGTTCGAATGTGACGTTATAGGGGATAATCTTAAGATTTGCACTCGAGATTATCTTCAGATAGGATGAGTAATCTCTTGATACCCTTCGAAGATTCGATTCACTCTTAATTCGTTCGTAATTTGTTCAGAGAACCTTCTTCTACCTTAAGATTTATCATAGAAGAAGCTGAAGAATCTTTCATTGTTTTATTCTATTATAGTTATTAGGATCAAGGTGATTCGATGTAAGTAAATTTTACATACGAAACATGAACAGATATAATTTTATGTAAAATTCAAGATGTGGATACGGAGGAAAGTTATTTGACCAGGACGATATCTTTAAAATCATTGAGTAAGTTTTCTCATTATTATCAAGGGGTGAATGTTTCATGAGATAAATCAATGTCCACACAACCCGATCGTTATTTTACGTTACATGTTGAAAGTTTCACGAGCACGGAAAAATAACTATTACTGAACGAGAGACATGATTTTTACGTGTTAATATACATATGTATAAACGTCCGACCTTTCTCTTGAGCTATTATTACTTCGAAAAAGATTACTGCCATTGAATTCTTTAACACGATGAATATTACTTACCTGATAAAAAATGTTTTGTTTTTTTCTTTAAATAAAAAAGTGATAAATTGGTGGATGAACATGGCAAAAATAAAGAAGATTAGAAAAGTTGAAAATTACATGTCAAGCAAGGGTAGAACGAGTAAAGAGAAAAAGAAAAATATTTCTACAATGTAAAATACTTCTAAAATATACAGTAGCTATCACGATATACCTTTGTAACGGGATTATATGCATTCTTATTACGAAGACACGATACATATTTCAGGAACTCCGTCGGTGACTTCATTTCAGTTAACCGTTCAACCTGATCGATCTCGAATGAATTTCTAATCTAAATTACTTCCAAGATCGACTTCACTTCATTTAATTACATCTTATTCAGCTTAACAAATTTAATAATATTAAGTAATAACACGCGTCACAACGATCAATATAGAATAGTATGAGGAAATCAAATTTGCAGTTCTGTTAAATGGACGGTGTAAACGTCGAATTATATTAAAAAATTTAATTAAAGACAATAGAAAAAGAAAGAAATAAATGCAAAAAAGAGCAACAAGAAATTCGTTCCTACGAATTTTTACGAGTTCTATGAGCGAAAGGGGGTCGCAGGGATGGAGTGTGAGGAATGTTGGAGATAAAATAAAAAAAATAGGTTTTTCCTTTGAGCCAAAATTAATTTGAAAATAACACGAGTCGAGCTTTGAGACAAGCTCGATAAACTTGTGAATACTTTGATCGGGACGGTATGCTCTCTAAAAATTTTCCTCCGTTACGAAAGCCTCTCGGCAACGCGAGACCATCCGTACGCCCGCCAACGCATATTTCCACAAATGCGTATCTCTTATTCAAATTGCATGGAAAATTCGGTACGTCCGGCCCCGAACAATTTATGGACGCGCCGCACTTTGTGGCGTGTCACGGCCGCCGGCCTGCACCATTGGTAGCTGTAATTGGAATTTATGGGAATGCGTAGTCCTTTATGGTGGTCATGGCACCGCTTCGATGTATACATATATTTGTTTGTGCATGCGTAAATAAAGTGAGAGAGTGAGAGGAAGGGAGACAGAGGAAGGGAGAGAGAGGAAGGGAAAGAGAGGGAGGAACAGTCAAAGGAGGAGAAAGAGAGAGGGAGAGAGAGAGAGAGAGAAGAACGGTTGGTTTGTTCACGATAGAACACTTGCAGTTACTCCAGCGTGAGCTTTACCGCCCGGAACGTCCATTTCAAAATTTGCCTTCTATAGCTAATGTCGAGGATAATCGATTTATTGCACACGATATCTCTGCAAATAGGTATACTTTCAAATTTTCCCTGATTTTCTCCAAATACGTGATTTTTGTGCAATTCAATAAAACCACGTCAATTTTTAACACTCTCTGTGATTCAAATTTTGAACATTTTTTAGTTTTATTTCTTTACCGGATGAAAACTTTCCTTGCGATCACATAACTAAAACAAATAATTTATCTCTACATGATATAACGATCATTTCCTCTTATTTACTTTATATTTCAGTCAATATCGATTCATACGATGGCAATATTAACGGAATATAGAAATACTGTGCACCAAAAGCATCATATACAATATGTTGGTGCAAAATACAGTCGTTACAATGTTGCAATAATTAATGTCGCCAACATAGAAATTATTAAATGAATCATAATGCATTGGGGACGTGTAATCATTGAGTAATAACCAAAAGAGGTTGAAAATAATGATTTGTGAATATTATGGAAAAATAGGAGAGAACAGGTTTCAGACACGATCTTGAAAATGAGTTAACATATTTATAAATATTGAGTCGTCCGAAAAATTTGTCCCGATTTTGAAGGAAAACTGAAACACAGTACATTTAAATTTTGGTATATATTTATTGAATGTTTATATAGATGCCATTCTATTTCACAAATTCTCTACATTTTTCAGGCAACTTGAAAATTTCATCCTTCCAAAACCTCTCAGGTTTTTCAAAAAACTTTTCTATATGATTTTTTATCTCGATCAAAGAGTTGATATTTTTTCTATTAAAAGAATTTTATAATAACTTAAATAGGTGGAAATCTGAGAATACGAGGTCTGGTGAATATTGTAGATGGGATAGAACATCCCAATCAATCTCCAACAACTTTTGTTGTGTTGTCAAAGACACATAAAGCTGCGCATTGTCTTAATGAAACATGATGCTCTTCCGATTCGCCATTATTGGATGTTTTTGTTCAATTATGTCTTTAATTCGTCTAATTGGGAGCAATATTTTTCTGGATTTATCATCTCGTTGTTTGTAAAAGGTTATAATGCAGGATTCCTTTCCAATCCCACCAAACACAGAACATGATCTTAGTTCATTCAGTTTTCCCCAAGACCTTTATTCAACATTACCTTAACATTATTATAAATGATCCATTTTTCATTCTCCGTCACTACTTGCTTCAAAAATGGTGTCTCCTCGTTGCGTTTATAGAGCGGGTCGCGAATGAAAATGTGATCCATCAGATTTTTCTTCGAAAAATCATGGGTAACCTATACATCAAAACTTTATGTAGCCAAGCTTCACAAAATGCTCGTGAATGGTGGATTTTTATATTTTTATCATTTCTGCTAATTTACGTGTCGTATAGTATGAGTTATTCTCGACCAATGCTTTAATCTGATCTTCATATGTAGTGGAAAGCTTATCCGGGCATTCTTGATATCATCAGTTTTAAACCTAACAAACCTCTTTCGCACAATTCTTTCAGTTATATCACCTTCGCCATAAACAGCGCATATCTTGTTTGCCGCTTGTGTGGCATTTTTGCCTTTCCGGTAAAAGAAAAGCATTAAATGCCTATAACGCATTTTGTTTGCTTCCATATTTAAAAGTGTATAAAACTGATAAAAGGTAACATATCGTAACCAAAATTTTTTCCAAATATGCCTGAAGTACCACCTTTTAGAATATATACGCATATCATTTATTTTCAATTATTCTGATATATTTAGACCTTTTATGATACCTACCGAAAATTGATACGAACTTTCCAGATAACTTAATAATTTAAATATCGTAAATTTTATGAAAAACAGTATGAAAGAAAGGTCTATAATCGAAGAGCTACAATAAACGTTGCGATTGCTATAATAGTGAACGAGGTTTTTTTAAATCAACCCTGCGCTTCGTGTCACATGCACAAAGAGCCGGTGAAGTAGGCTGAGAGAATGAAGTGTAGGACGAGTAAAAGGCCAGGTGGGAGTATCCTCTAGAGGAGAATCACAAACTTGATATAGCTCGGAGCGCGTCGTGGGCGAAGCATTTTGAAGAGGAAAGTGCGCAGAACTCACAAGCGGGAAAACAAGCGAGCGAGGGAGTTAGTCAACGGAATATAGAGCTATGTGTTTGATTTAGCGCGGAATGTGGCCTGTGGCTAAGGCCAGCAAAGCCCTTCGTGTTCGCACGCGAGCGCACGCGCTCCTTCACATAAATGACTAACAATTACGAACAGTCCGGGATACGCAACAAACAAACGGTGGGTCAGTTGACCTCGCCCCGCCTGATGGTGGTTCGCGGTGGCCTAAGTAAAAACCCGTTAATTAATTAGCCTCTCCCTTTCCTTCCTCCGGCATAGAAGCTTTGTGCGCAAACAGAAGAGAACATAGGGCGACCTGCGAGAAACGGCATGCTTTTCCGAAAGCTCAGGTATAGAGTTCCTCCAAACTCTCCAGGATGTCCAAGCTCCGCCAAGGCCGCTGGCCAACTTGTGGTAAGCTGAGCCAACTAGCCTGTCTTCTCTCTCTCTCTCTCTCTCTCTCTCTCTCCCTATTTCTCTTACTCTCTTGCTCCTTCAACGCGTTTAGAAGTCACCATACCAACCGAGTCCACGCACCCAACGGCATCGCACACTCACCCTTTGCACGGTACACCCTCGGTTTCTCTCAGCAGTGCCCTCTTAAATCTACCGACGCTGACGTCGGCCCATACGCATTATATTCTCTGTCTTTCTCTCTCTCTCCCTCTCTCTGTCTCTGTCTGTCTGTCTCTCTCTCTCTCTCTCTCTCTCTTTTACTCTAAGCAAAACATACCCGGAAGCGTTTAGCCTTAGACTCGACTTCACAGTTCCGCCTGTCTCTCTTCATGCAGCTTCGGCTTTCAACCTACAAGAACTTTGCCGTAGGCTCTCAAAAGCTTCGTAAACGGTAGCTGTAAGCTTTGACCAAAGAAAGAGAAAGAGAGAGAGAGAGAGAGAGAGAGAGAGAGAGAGAGAGAGAGAGAAAGGTAGGGAAGGTCAAGTGGATGAAATTTGAAAGTTCATAGCAATGATTTTACTACGAAAAATTCTACATTATCTTTTTCTTTTTCTTCTATTATCACATTGTTTTAATACAATTATTTACATATGCTCCGATCATTCGAGGTTACCCGCGACTCGCCGAACGTATGTATAACTTTCTGGTATATTTTTATTTTCCTGTCGTACAATTGCATTGAATCAATATTTACTTACCGGTTGGCCATGTTTGCATTGAGTTTCGCACTCGTTGCCTGAATAAAAGAAAAACCAAGTGGAAGCGTGGTTATCGGATACTTCAAACAAAACTTCGGACTCGTATGTAATTTTATGTATGTAGGTACCTATGTTATGTACGGGCCGGCCTTTCGCTTCTCTTTCTCTAAGAGAAACATAATTGATAATTTATATCGTGCAAAACGTACGTGATCGTTACTCGACCTTTCACTGACATAATAGAAAGCAGAGAAAAAGTATAGAGATGTAGAAGAGAAAGTGAAAGAGTTCACTTTGAAGAGAGACAGAGAGAAGAATAGGAAATAGAGGAACGCGATGGAAGCTAAAGGAATAAAATTGAAGGGATGAGAAAGGGATTGGAGAGAAAGAAACAGAGAATTATTCTGGAGAGAGAAAGAGAGAGAGAGAGAGAGGAAGAGAAAGAGAGGGATAGCAAGCATTCTATATAACGTGACTACCAGTACGTTTGCGTTGACCCTGGAGGCTTCCGAAAAACGAAGCGCGTAATTACACGCCCAAGGGCGAACGCGGTTCCAAGCTACCTCTAACTCACTCCGGTACTGCCTCTTCTCCGTTTCAGCTACTACCAAGCCAGCCCATCTACCTCTTTACCTACTCCTCTCCATATTCCACGTTCGCTCGGAATAAACATAACGACGGCAGCTGTAACCCAGCAGGTCGAAGAAAAAAGCTCCGTGAGAGTCAACGATGCGTGTCGCTGTATGAATTTTTTCTTGTTTTACTTTTTTTTGTTTTCTTTTTTCTTTTCCTTTTTATTTATTTTCTTTTTTTTTTTGATATTTGCAAGCGATCCTTTTTATACTAATTTGATGATCTTCGATGACGTCGAAACAAATGAGACGTAAAAGACATTTAAAAAGACAATTAATACACATTATATAGTCTCTCGTATGATCAAAGAAGATTCTCTCACCTTCAAATTGAACATACGTTAGACATCGATCATCGTTTGCGACGCGGACAGACATACGCGCCAGCGAGACTAGCATATTGCTATCGCGTCTAGCAATCCATTAACCATAAGTCTTCTTTCTCTTTTATTTTCTTCCCTTTTCTTTCGCAACTCCGTAGCATCGTCGTAAGTCTCGAAGAAATCTTCTAGTTCCACGCACCACCGCTCGTAATTTTATTTACTTAGAAAATAAATCCGTCCTTCGACAGTATTCCAGCGATAATACTGATGTTATTTCGGTTTAAGTTAAACGAATGGTCAGCCTGGTGGCTATGAATCGTTCTCTAGCGAATTGTTGATCTTACGCCCTCGAGAACGTTGTGTATTACGTTTAAAGGGATGTTAATAGAAACGGTAAGCCGAGGACGCAGGAAAATATCTTCTCTGGAATAGAATACAATAAACGAAGCACGTGTGTTATCTCGGAAAGCAGTGCGGGCCGCTCGTCATTCCGCGAATTTCTGCAACGAACATTTTTCTTCCGACAGAGTTTGCTATAGAATGAACTTTCCTGCGTTCGTAAGATCTCGACGAAGTAAAAAGAGCGAGAAAGAGAGAAAGAGGAAGAGAGAGAGAGAGAAGGAAGAAGAAAAAGAAGAACGGTAACCGCTTGAAATTTCTCGTACTCTGGGCGATCTCAATGCTCCACGTTCCTGAACTATTTCCTTCTCTAGCAGTTTCTCTCCGCTACTAGCATACTTCTCGTTATCCTTCACATAAAACCGAATCTGACGTTCGAGCGTTCCGCGTAGCTTCGCGTAACTCTCTGATTCTGCAATTTCCATTGTGACAACATGATGAAACCAAAAAGAAATGAAAAAAAGAAAAGCAACAGCAAAGGAATGAAGATAAAATATTGACATAAGCTCGTAACACTGTTTATCTACGATTAATACGAATAGACACAAAGAAGACGATCGGTTTTAATTCGATTTTATGCGGTATTTCAGAATTTCTCAATTTCATCGAGTCCATTTTCTTATGCAACGGCAAATCGAAGACATTCAAAGGGAAGAAGTAGGTAATACGTTAGACGTCTCTTGCTCCCTTTTATTATCTTCCGTTTATGCGGCTTGGAAAATGAAATTTTCTCTAAGAAGCCAGCGATTCGTCTTCTGGGATTAAAAAGCTCCTTAATTTCCCAAGTGGGAACCCCTGCGTGTTGCCTTTTCTTCAATAATGCCTCTCTCTCGTATCCACTTTGGACACCTACGATACCACACCGATCTCTTAATCTCTCCAACGACGTATCCAAGTGAACATTTAAGAATACACGTTTACTTGCACACATGTACACGATCATTTTCGCCTAGGGCCATGTTTTTTTACGGAAAAGCTGCGTTAATGCCGTACCATCCTCATAACCGTCGAATTAAACAGAATTTCAGATGAAGAACTTTGCGTTGGACGCCTTAGTCTCTCTCTCTCTCTCTCTCTCTCTCTCTCTCTCTCTCTCTCTCTCTCTCTCTCTCTCTCTCTTTCTCGTTCATTTTCTCTGACATGCTAATCACCGAAACATTCAATTCTTTAAAAGCATTCGCCTTTTTGCATCCACCGTCGCCTAATAAAATATTAAAAATTTCCGTCACTTTCTTCTACCGGTTATATCTCATCTTCTATAAATAATTTATTCGAAGCGCATGTAACTTACATCGCGATGTAAACCGAGAAAGAGAGAGAAAGAAAGATGAATAAAAAATTCTTCATGTCTTTTTCATGTAAACTCACGTGTGTAATATTATCATACGTTTCATCCTCCTCATTAGAGTATAATAATGATGCATAGATAGTACGAATTTTATAGAATCATTCATTATAAATAGTATACGTTACGAATGTACATATATGATAATTGATAGCGTAAGGAGAGCCTCTTAATTAATATTTTAAATACGAAGGTACCAACGCATTTAAGGTAACATACGAACGAAATATTTTACCTTTTCAAAGAAGTATTCAATTCGTTCAATAATATGGAACGAATATTTACGTATATAAGTGCTTATAAAATATCGATGAATTCGATTCTATTATATCGTAATATTGATAGTATTTGAGTACTTAGATAAAAAGAGGATATTTTTATCTTTGAAATGATCTTTTTTTTGTATCTTTACGATTTTTCGTTCCGACGAAATATTGCCATTCATAATTCGACAGTACAGCTGTTCGTAGGAGTAATAAAAAAACTAGTAAAACCGAGCACGTACATTACCAAAAATTTATGTAGGTCACTGTGTCAATGTCATTAAAAGAAATTGTATAATCAACGTAAAATATTTATTATTTATGTAAGAATATTTTATTATTTATATGAGAATATCCCCAAAACTAAGAGTCGTAAATATTTACTTCAAACAAAAGTCATTTTAAAGGATAAATTTTTTTCTTTGTCTTCATTTTGTTTCGATATTATTTAAATAAATTCGTATAAACAATTTCTTACAAACAATTTTTTTTATAAAATGTTTATCATATATATATAAAAAAAAATTTCTTACGTACAATTTTTATAAGTTCCTTATCAATAGTTATTATAAACAGTTAATTATTAACAATTTATTATTAACAATACTTATAAACTATTTTATTTAAACTTACAAAAATCACCATAATTCATATAACATCATCCTCGACATTAGTCACACAAACATAACGTTTTCATAAACATAGACATAGTAAGATAAGGATAATATAAATCATAAGGTACGTGGGAAGGAATCATTTTTCTTACCGAGAGAAGATACTCCTGTACGCTATTAATGGCCGCCAACGTATGTATATGTATAAAACGTGATCCAAGTTGGTAGTAATATTTCCTTCTTTCGTTTTCATAAAATCATTGCTCTCGAGGAAGGATGGTATTAACATAGAGGCATTGTGAGAATAGAAAGCGAGTGGTATCACGCACGCTCGATCCCGGGTTTCTCTCTTCCAACGATTAGCAGTGGGGCAAAGGTCGGTGGAAACGATGTCGAAGGTACAGACGGTATTCGCCTGCATTCCCCTAGTCCAGCCGTTAATTAATAAAGTACCCCCGTAAACTAACAGTTTTACTGCAGGACCGACAAACTTAATACAAGAGAAACAACTTTTGTTTCTCCGCGTTCAGAGTAACGAAGTCTCTCCCTTTCTCTCTCTCTCTCTCTCTCTCTCTCTCTCTCTCTCTCTCTCTCTTATTTTCTTTCTCTCTTACTCTCTTACGAGCTGGAGCCGAGGCACCAGGCAGATTACTCGTTGCATACTTAAAACCTTAACAACCAGGGCGGTCAGAGGAAATGTTCGTCCCTTTCCTACCGCTTCGTACTGAATTGCAGTCTCTCTCTTTCTCTCTCTCTCTTCCTCTTTCCTTTTTCCCTTTCTTTCTCTCTCTCTCTCTTTCTATCCCTTTTTCCTTTTTCCCTCTCTTTCTCTTTCTCTCATTCGTTGCATATGTACCCGCCCCACTTTCAGAATTTTTCGTCTAACGAAGAAAAACGAAACTAGATTATAGCGAAACGCACTTCGCCGCGCTCAGATGAGACGGGGTGAAAGTTAATAGATGTAATAAGATTACATGAAACTTGAGAATGTCGCGAGCTTAGTCGTAACAGACAGGATGCGGTGCACAGGCGTTTCGACGTTTCGAGGAAGCTACAGAAAACTCTGGAAGCACGGAAATACTGTAATTCGAATTAAAGAGGAAAATAAAAAAAAAAAAAGAGAGAGATGGGAACATCCGACGGAATATTTAAACGCGAGGGAGCCTGAAAGTATCATCGTTTCGTCTAAACACGTCCGATTGGATAGGAAAGTGGTCGAACCTTTTTGAAAAGTATCTTGAACATATTTTAGTTATATTCCAACGTGGCTTCTTTTACTCTTAGAAACGTTTTATTTAAATAAATCGAAAAGAAATTTATTTCCCCTTTTTTTCTTCTTCTTCTTCTTTCAAATAAATTTGAAGGACACTGAAAAAATTGTTTTCGATGAATGTATCCGTTGCACAAAATAATAGCTAGTAAAAAAAAAAAATAAATAAATTTTTAATTCAGCATAATATCCAGACGGAGATCAGAGGGACTAAATTTATAGCAGAAAAGGAGATGGAGGGAGAAGGAGAAAAGGTTGGTCGTTGCTAGCCATGCGACACGGCACGCACCTTTACGAGGAGTTCAACCGCAAGAATGTTGTCTACCAACTCTCCCGATCTTCTCCATCCTTTTTCTCTTTCTCTCTCCTTCCCTGTCTCTCTCGATCTTCTCTACCCTTTTTCTCCCTCTCTGTCTCTCTCTGTCTCTGTCTGTCTCTGTCTCTTTCTCTCTCTCTCTCTCTCTCTCTTCTCTCTCCCTCTCTCTATCTCTCTCTCTACAGTTACTCCCCAAATATCATGAACATAGCAATGGTGGTAGTGTTGAAGCTGCTACTGGCGATGCCGACTCTGCCAGGCTTGTTTTTCGAGGTGCTTTCATTACGCGTGCCATAGCCGCATTCGCGATTAAACCGCTGAGTTATGCGCATCTGCATTTTTAGCGTGCCGGTCCTGTGTCGTCACTCGGTCATCGCACCTCTCTTTTTATTATGTTTCTCTTTTTCATTCTTTTATTTTTATTTTACCCCAATGGTGTACCGCGCGCGTACTATTTATTTCATTTCCTCTACGCTACACCAAAAATCTACCCTCACTCAGCTAGAAAATTTCTTTTTTATCCTAGATATTACAGACTCGCAGCGTTGCTCTCTAACGATGTTCTCTCCCCTCATGATAAATAATCGAACGTGTCCTCTCTCTCTCTCTCTCTCTCTCTCTCTCTCTCTCTCTCACTCACTCTCTCTTTTTTTATGCCTGCGGTGTTCCTCGACAAAATGTATCGACCCTTCGATGGTCCCCAATGGGCAATACGTTCGTTGCGTATACATGGGTGCCAATGTATATATATGTAGAATACATTCTAACACGATAGCCGTGTTTACTCGTAACATTTTATATGCGCCATTAATAATACCATTATGGTGTATGATTTCGAAAAGGCCCGATTTCTCGTTATAATGAATTTAAAGCAAAAAACATATGGATTCATCATGCGAATCAGTATATATATATATATATATATATGTATAAAATTATCATTCTGGGAAACGATCCATTATTTGTACTTATAATTTTTTTCAGAAAAGACAGACAAATTATCAATGGTGAAAAATTTCGTTAAATACTCTGATAGTTCCCGTTTGTTGTTAAATTTTCAATTCGGATGATATTATTTCAATTTATTTCTTTTTGATTTTTTAATAACAGAAAAGATTAGAACGATATTAATCCCAATCGTTTTAATGAGCAAACGAGTTTCACGGACGATCGAGTAACGGACCACGAAACTTTGGTGGACAATTGGGCTCAGTTGTTATTCGGGAAATGCTTAATTAAATTAACAAATTAGCGCTCGGATACCGGTGCAGCTAATAACGCAATTCGGAATCGCGGTGGCTGGTGCATTCAAAACGGTTACTGTGCTTCCATGCGGTACCGACCAAAAGGGACCTAATTAGTAATTTAACGAAATAATAATGTACTCTTCATCGGACAAAACAGCTGCGTTGTTGATACGCCAGCAATTTTAGCAACTCCGTGCTTGCATCTCTTTCTATTTTATTTACAGTTTATTCACTTGCCGAAACATTTTTTCTCTTTTTCTTTCTCTTTCTCTCCATGTGTGTATCTTTCACGAATGGTATATCGTATACATCGCTTTTTTAAAGGATACCAAGTATGTACTTCCACCTTTTGCCCTTTTTTTTCTTTTATACAACCGATCGGCGTTTAATGTTGTAAATTTTAAACCTTTCCCTGGTTCCCAACGATTTCGAATTTCTTTTTCTCTGGCAAAAATCAACATACCACTAAATTTATTCGTAGAGAACTCGCGACGAATTCATGGTATAGGGTGAGTAAAAAGCTTATATTAACGAGCAGTTTAATATCCGTTCTCACCACAGCGGGAGCTCATAATGCATCCGATTGAAAAGCTTTCCGGCAAATAATGTTAAAGCATAACGCGAGCACGCTATTAACTATCGAAATATATATATATATATATATATATATATATATATATATATTATTTGTCTATCTATATATGTATACATATATGTATACATATAAATATATAAATATTTTATCATTCATTAAAATTAAATGCGCGAACACGCAGAATTCGAACAAGGAAATAATTATTCTTTTCTATTCACTTTCTCGCCTTTAAACAAACAAAAATGTATTAGAAATTGTAAAGCCCTACTTTTAAGATGGTCTTCTCAACGAAGATAGCGCGATTCGCGATATTCTACCTTATTAATAAACCATTTCTGAATAAATGATCCCCCCGCGGCGTTCGAAGATCGATAGTTCCACCGATCGAGAAAGAGAGTGGAAGATAGTGGAGGGATGGGAGAGGAGGTGGATGATACGATATGATAGGAACGTGAAGTAAGGGATGCAAAAAGGGAAGAACGGTAGAGTAGTACAGGTGTGTAAGCATGATAGAAATTGCCGATGGAAGAAGATGCGCTCGTGCGAGAAGATAGCGATATTGAGTACGGCAGAGAAGGCGCTGCCGGCGAACAAGGAAAATGGAAGGAAAGGGGGAAGATGGGAATAGGTAGTAAGGTAAAAGTAAGCGGTCTCGTCGGCGAACTTGGAAAACGTTCTTCCAAAGAGCTGGTATATCTGTGAGCGTATATCTGTGTATATGCGTGTATATGTGTGTGTGTGTGTACATGAGAAGGAGATAGAAGATATCAAATCGAAACGCGTAAGACGAAGACGAAAGAAGAATCCTCGCGTTGTAGAATACGCAGCCGCAGGGACTATCGCTAAAATATTGTTAGAAAATAACGGAACGGAATGGAAAAAGCGAGCGAGAGAGAAAGACGACTTCGACTGGTGAGAGGCGGGGACGAGGGAGGAGCGTGCGTTATATGGGGGAGGGGGAAGGGGTTAGAGGAAAGAGGGACGCTTTTCGAACGTCGAAAGAAAAATACGTGTAGAAACGTATCGAAAGCTTCGATAGTAGGAAAATGTTGAAGAGTGTGGAGAACGCGTGGATAGAAAAGAGGAAGGAGAAGAAAGGAGGAAGTAGAAACAGGGGGGTGGGCAGGTGTGTGTGGGCATTGCGAGTTGGGTATACAAGTTTCACCGACGCGTTCTTATTTTCTAAACAAACACACCGCCACAGCGATTCCCTTCGGTAAATGGTGTATTTTTAAAATAGCTACAATTCCTAGCAGTACGGCGGCATGCCGCACGTGCACTCGCGTACGCCTCTACAAGCGTGTTTTTGTGTTTGTCTGTTTGCTCGTCAATGCAATGTTCTTATGTGTGTATCTACAACACGCTAACGGCATAACCATAGAAGAACTTTTCGCTGCTATTGGAATTTGAAAGCGGGTGTATTGGGACCAATAATGAATTGTCAACAGATAATGCGGTAGACGACTTTCTTATTTCACTTTATCCATTTCTTCTTCCTGGAGGAATAACTTTCTTAAAATGTCCGTCGGGCTTTTGCCTTTAATAGAACCCTTCCCCCATTTTCTATCCCGTTTTATATTAAACATTCATTTCGAATTCGAGAGGAATCGCCTCTTTTCTCTTCTTATTCGATAGCACAAGGTTTTCATTTTCTAGTTCGCCGTTAGAACCTTTCGATTTCTTTTGAAAAGATATGATAGATATTTACGACGAGAAATTATTAAATGTCGTGACATGAAGTATAGAGCAATTCATTGAAAAATCCAGTGGGATGCATTTCTCTCTTTCTCTCTCTCTCTCTCTCTCTCTCTCTCTCTTTCCCTCTTCTTATTTTTTCAAGCTCAATACATTATTTTTTGCTGTAGCAGAAATAATATCTCCGGCATATTATTCATCGTTACATGAGCAATTATCGTATTCATTTAGCTTATTATTTGTCTGGCAAATTATTTAATCGCCCCAGGTTCGACTCTCTGTTTCGAATTTATAAAAAAAAGGGGTAACGAAAATATAACAAAAGCCGTAGTCCGCGTATTCACCCTAGGGCGATTTCAACTTACAAATCGAGGTCGCTCTACCACAAAAACCGGCGAATGGCAAGAGAATATGACGAGTAGTTTTTGATTTTCGATAATAACAGGTATCTATCTACATCTATCTACTCAGTATCGTGATGGTAAGTTGTTATTACGATCGTTTTTCCATGGTACGTTCATTGTGAGTAAAAAATATAATGTTTTATTCTTTAATTAATTTTTTATTTTTCATTAAAAATTCGATACTCTTTCACGTGGTTTAACCTCAAAAACGAATAGCGATCAACGTATAAGCGACTTTATCTTTTTATTATTATCGTGCTACGATAGATCAAGAAAGAATTTTTATTAAATTAATTAATTGAGGTATTTCTAATAAATGAGACAACGAGAGAGCGAGCCATTTTCATACATTGTAATATCGGCTTCGCTTTCCTCCTCAGTGAGATCGACGCGTGGTAGGAAGAGTAGCTCTCGGCTCATTCGCCATTTTCACTTCCATCGAGCGAGATTCGAGAGAAAGGACTCGAGGAAAGACGCGAAGGATCTTTCGAGCGTCAAAGAGAAAAATGTCGAGTTGGACACGAGAATATTCTAATATTTCTGTCTCGCGAATTTACATACGACAGTGTGAGAATTTCTTGCGCTTGGATGGGTGGGACAAAGACGAGAAAATGTATAGCGAAAAAAGAGAAAGAGAGAAAGATAAGGTGATGTGGAAAATGAAACAAGATGAAAAGAGATAGAAAGAGATAGGAAGATGCACGCATAGAGATAGATATAAGAGAGAAGATTCATGTAGCCGAACGTGCATTGGCGAGGCAAAGAGAGGATTCAGTATGAGGGCCGTGAATAAAAAGTTGCAAGTTGCAACACCCCGTGACACACAATGGCCTGCAAACAGAGAATGAGAGAGAGAGAGAGAGAGAGAGAGAGAGAGAGAGAGAGAGAGAGGAACGCAGAGATCAGGAGTTAACCCCCACTACAGCGACGGTGGGCGCATTGCGCAAAACCCTCTGTAAGGGAGGGATACCAACGTTACTCTCTTCCTCCTTTCCTCTCAACCCTCTCCGTACTATTCCTCCCTTCCATCCAAACTATGTTCCCCATACACGAGTACCACCACCTTCTCCCACCACTTTCTCGGCCACTACCGTTTGCCCATTCAAATATACCCTTTCTCCCTTTCTTTCTCTTTATATCCTTTTACTCCATCCACTGATTTTTTTTACTCTCTCCCTTACCGTTTCTCCACACAGAACTCCACCACTTCGGCTTCCTTCTCCCTTCTCCCATCTTCTCTTTTTTTCACCCCTTTTCACACCTAATTGGGCATTTTGTGCTGCACTGGCCGAGATATTATCGCGGTAATAGCCGTACGAAGCGTCGGCCTACGGGTCTCGACACAATGGCGCAATTCTACTGCTATTCTTCCTCTTTTTCTCTCTCTCTCTCTCTCTCTCTCTCTTTCTCTTTTTCCTCTTCTGTATATCCTCTTTCGTTACAGTCTACCACACTTCGCTCGGTATTATTCCCCTCGTCGTTTTCCTATTGCATTCTTCGTCGAGCTCATCCAATTCGAATTGAATGAGCTCGTCGAGATTCATCGATATAGCCTCCTAAGAAGATTCTCGAGGTTGAAGTGATATCAATGCAAGTTCTTTTCTCTTTTCGATAAAATCTGACGAATTATTCGTTTTATAAGTCGAAGGTCGTAGGAAATTGTATTTTCCATTAAGCCAACGGCACCACCTTTCTTCTTATTCTTAGAACGATACACGATACGAAGGGTGAAGTTTAGAGTTTCCTCATGCATTTACCCCATTAATATAAATTATGAAGCGTCCCCCCGGGATAACCCTCCATTGGATGCCTATATAGAACACGGCTTGCCATTAAGAAACCTTGGGATTTACCCTCTTGCACAATATACTCTACTCCTGTTCTTTGCGTTTTTACGGTCACACTGCTTTTTTCTCAGCGGATGTCGCTCTTGTGAATCTTCATAAAAGAAGCTTCGCTTATTACACGATCGTTTTTACAATTTGCATTAGTTTAATGGAAATGCAATTTTTCTATGCATATAATACAGATCGATATTATCTATCTGAATAGATAAGTCTCGAATTATCACATATTCTTTAATGTCAATTAATTGCGAAGATATCAAGACAGAAATAACAATAACGAGTTAAGTTTATAGAACGATAACTTCGAAATAGATATTCAGTATTTCCATGAACATATCTTGCCTTTATAAATCGTCCGAGCAAATAGAGCGAAGAGAGAAAGAGCCGTAGAGAAAGAGAGAGAAAGAGAGAAGGGAAGAGAGAAGGGAAGAGAGAGAGAGTGAGAGAGAGAGAGAGAGAGAGAGTGAAAGAGAGAGAGAGAGAATATCGTTCTTGGTAAGAGAGACCATCCCAACAAGGACCGGAGATTGCCGTTTTCAGCTAATTTCTCCACTATCTTTGGCAGCCGATATATGATCGTCTGCGTTGGGTTTCGTGTGTAAGCATTCGTTAGCATAAAGGAACCACGGCTAACCTCTGACCCGTATCGCGACATTATCGGCCCTCTGGCGTGGTCGTTAACGGGCGTAACTGTAATTGAACTGGGAGAGAGGGAGGCGGCAGTGGCTCTCACCTCCTTGCATTTGTTACGCTCTTCTTCCCTTTCAATACAATCTACTCGCTCGGACGATCTTTATAACGATCATCAAAGATTTTATTATCGATAGATCTTTAACATCGTCAGGATCAATATTTCTCAAGATAATGAGTTGACAGTTGAAATCGTATATTCTAAAGAATTTAACTTAGTCAATAAATGCTTAAAAATATTTTAAGTAAGTGAAACAAATTAAAAATTTATCTTCGTACAAATACTTTCTAACATCGATTTTTGATTGTCTCAATATTACAAATGATCTTCTATCGAAATATTAGAAATTATCAATGTTCGAACAATAAGATCAAATCGAGAATCACTGCTCCTCTTCAAATACATTAGCATGTGCTTCACGGGTAGTCCCAGGTTGACTCGCTGCTTGTCAGTCCAGTAAATTTATTGAGAAACGACGAAACTTCCTTTTACTTTCTTCTTGTGAAACGTCTTCAATGATTTTCTGCCAAGAATAAAAGGCAATATCTAGAAGGATAGAAAACCATCGTTTCTCGGGAGAGCAAACTCCATTCTCTCTCTCTCTCTCTCTCTCTCTCTCTCTCTATTTATCTATCTCTCTCTCTCTCTCTCTCTCTCTCTCTATTTATCTATCTCTCTCTCTCTCTTTCTTTATATTTCCCTTTCTATCTTTCTGCAGTGGTTTCGTTCGTGGGCGGAAGCGCGGATTGCTTCTGAAACCGGCACGAGGCACTCGACGGTTTCTAGTTCTTACCCAGGAACTAACTTTCCAGTCTTTAGACCGTTCTCTCATTTAGCTTCTCCGCTTAACGTCTTTGAGCATTATTACCCATCTTCTACCATGCGGTTTCAAACACACCTCCACCCTCACTCTCACTCCCACCCTCACTCACTTCATTCATCCCTTTCTCTCACTCTATCGTTCCTACAAATACACGCAACCTCGAGCCACGTCTCTACGACTTTCAGTCTTCGCCTTATTCCTCCTCTCTTTTTCTTCACAATCCTATTTTTCGTACATTCAAATTTATCCAGTCAAATTCCCTGGCTCATACAATTCTGTGCGGTATTTCCCTAAGTTTCCTATAATACGAGGCCAGTTTTAAGAATCACAGAATGCAGCTTTAATATTAGGAAGAAGTTCATCCTCGAGGAAAACCCTGTCATCGGTCCCGAAGCGATTCGTTCGGAGTCCTTTTTTTTCTTCCTTTTTTTTTTTTAACATCACAGAATATCACCTTGCAAATTGTTCTGTCAGGAAGAACATCGCCGAAAAAGAAAGCTCTCTTAGTCCATGAGATCAGCTTGTGAGCCCTATCTCACGTAGCCGACAGCGATTTGTTGAAAGTAGAAGAAGGGATGTTGAAAAGTACGAGTAAGTATTGAGTTAGGATCGTTAATCTTTAATATTGCTTGAAATCTCTCTTAAAGTTAAAACTATCTTTCTGTATAGGTATATGTGTTCTCGTACGTTAGTGAACGTGTGATCGTGCACGTATATGAAGACAGAATACGAGAGTATCTCTCATGTCTCAGACTGATAATGGGCCAAGCTAAAGCTACGAGCTAGGAAGGTAGACGAGAAGGAATAATTTAAATGTTAAAGCCAGTCCGCCTTGGCGTCTTTGTTTTAGCTAATCCTTACATTTTTAGTACGCTCGAATTATTCGAGATATTATGTATGACATACGAAAGAATAGTGGGGATAGAAGGATGAGGCAAGACGGAAGAAGAAAACACCGAAGGAATAACCGGATACCAAGTAAAATAAATAACAAAAACGTATATGTAATCTAAAACGGACTACCCCGTTTTATCCCTTTATTAGTTGCTCAACGTTTGCGACGTAAATATTGACTAAACAGGTGGAGAACCGAGATTTTCGTTCCTCGATAATTATCTAATTTAGTTCGTCGATGATATAGCTTTGGAATCTTATCTCTCTTGATAATAGAGAATGGTAATAAAGAGAAGAACTAAAGATTGGAGAAATCAGGAAATAAATGTCAGGTGGTTGAAAATGATAGTCGAGTAGAAGAAGAATTTGTTGATACAAGGACTAGAAAGAGAGAGAGAGTGTGTGTGTGTGTGTATAGAATACACGTGCTTAATGGGGAGAGCTCGCGAATAGCTTCAAGGAAACTTCTCGAAATATCACTTCGCTGGTCCCTAAACCAACCAACGCAACGGCCGGTATTCCTGTTGGAAGCGGAATAATATCAGCTGGAGGGGTAGCGTAGCAATTTCATTACCGTAACCACTGGGTACCCAGGCATTCGTGTGCAACCGACAATGCCCCGTGCACGTTTATGGAAGGGACAGCCTATACGCGAGATTACACGACTGTTCAAGTATAGCCGGCGAACGCTCCTGCTAATTCACCCGAGAGCCTGGGAAACTCCGTCGAGGAACGTACAGACGAGCGAACCGTATCGAAGCTAACTCTCCTGAGAGGGCCGAAACGTTCGTGCTCGCCGGATACGTTCTCTCTTCTCTCTCTCTCTCTCTCTCTCTCTCCCTTTCTCTCTCTCTCTCTCTATCTCCTCCCTCATCTACTCTCGACGTCTCCAAATGCGTAATTACAGAGTCACGCGTCATGCGTTTTGTTTGGGAAAGGAAGGAGCTCGTTTAAACAAGAAATTCCATTAAGATTTATCGTTCTTGTTTGATCGATTGTCTTGGAATATTCCTCCAATGAAGTCAGAAAGATCTATGAGAGAACAAATTGCACAATCTATCTAATAAGATGATTATCAATTTTAATAAGTTATCATTCGTAAATCCCATGTTTTACGACTTTAATTGCAAATTCATTAAAATCGATAACAGGGATACATATAAAATTTATCTTGAACCAATCGAATTCGATTAAAATGCTCGAGAAAATATTATCTCCAATACATGTCCGACATGTATCGGACAATAACTAGGGATATCTGAATAATAGTACGAAGCATCTGTCACGGAGAAAACGAGATATCTTTGTAGTATTTCCAAGGTAGGAAAAGAAAATGTCGTGCTTAAACTTGAAGAAAACGGAAACAGAGAGAGAGAGAGAGAGAGAGAGAGAGAGAGAGAGAGAGAGAGAGAGAGAGAGAGAGAAGGAAATAGAGAAAGAGAAATAAAGAGAGAAAAGAGGTAATGAAAGAAAAGTGTAGGACTTTAATTAGGTTCGCTCGAGCCAGGAACAAGCCCAGGGTTGACAAACTACCCTCAACGACCGGCGTCCTTCCGCGTCTCTCTTCCGTTAACTTAAGGTGGAACGGTGTTTTCTGAGGACGGTCTTGGCACAGGGTGTAGCGTCAGTGGACCCCCCCATCATCTCCTAATAAGACCCCAGCTTCTCTCTTATTTAGCTGGACCTTTTTTAGGGTAGAAAAGGCAGTAAATTGCGTAACGCTACCTCGAAATTGCTCGTTCCTTCGCTTTGTCTCTCTGTCCTCCTTTGCCCGTGAGCAAAACCAGAGACGGGAGGAAAGTACGATTTCCACTGGCGGACACTATGATACGAGAGAGCATAGCGCAAACTTGGAATAAGAAATGCTTGAGAGATCTCTCTGCTCTGAATTACCCGGCCATCGCTAGCTAATATTTTCACCTCTCTCTCTCTCTCTCTCTCTCTCTCTCTCTCTCTCTCCCTCTCTCTCTGTCTCTCTCTCTTTCTCTCTATCTCTGTCTATATCTCTGTCTCTATCTCTTCTTCTTCTTCTTCTTCTTCTTCTTCTTCATCTGTATCTCTCTTTCTTCTCCCTACAATTTTCTGGATTAGCATCAATATTAAGGTTTATTATTATGCGACAAAATTCAGCCAGTATATACAGGAATATTCTTGTTGGATAAGGAACGACGTTTTCTTAGGTTCACCATGAGGCAAGAGTCAGTCATGTCAAACATTTCCAAGCGAATATATGTACCTATATCACGTAGACGGACTACGCGTTAGATGGAGTAACTTACACGAAACTTTGCACTCTACTTGATTGTTATTACCACGTTAAGTGTTGCCTATATAAGACTCGTGTGATCTGGAATTATCGTTAAAGGGAAATGTTATCTAACCCGTTAAAATTTGTTAGAGAGCTTAACTGACCGCGGGAATATTAAAAAAGACATGATAGATGGAATAGTAGAAAAAGTTTTGGTGGAAAAATTTTTCATTGTTATTGAAAACACTTGCGCGCTTTTTCATATATTACGAATATCTAACAAACTTGGCATATTTTCCACGATTCGTCAAGAAATCCTAGTTAGGAATTAAAAGTTTTCCTAATATTAGGAAAATAGTTTGGAATTCAGCCTTCTTCATTCTCATTGAAATGTGATAGTAGAAATAATGCCATAGATAAATAAAGAGATAACTTAAGAAGAGCGGAAACAGCGGCGGTAGCGATAAGAAAAACTAAAAATATAAGCGAGTGGAGAAAAAAACTTAGTCTCTGAAATGGTGAACAGTGCCAAGGTGGAAAGGCCTCTGGCGATTAATAACATTTATGATGAAAGAAACTCGTCAACGTTTTAAGAGAAAATGAATTTCTATTACGTACATACTTGGTATCCTTCTTTCTGCTTTTCTTACCTTCGACTCACTTTTTTTTCTTCTTTCTTCTTCACTTCTTTCTGTTTCTTTTTTCTTTTCTCGTTGTAGACTCGTCGTAGAACGTGAAATGCAAGACGGATCATTATCCTCTCTGTTTACCTTGTAAGATCAATTTTCAGACATTCAAAATGGATACTACATTGTTTTAATACGAACGATAATAGGTACTTAGCAGAGCGCTAAAGTAGTTCGTATAAAGGACAAGTCCGACACAATCGAATTGCATCATCGTGTATCTGTAACTAATGAGATAATAGAATCTGATTAATAATACTCAGGAGTAATATAGAGCTCTTAATCGAACATAATTAGATTCCAGAAGGACTCGTCCCAATTTACGACGTTATAGAGAAGGCCTATCGAGATAAACATATATGAAAGTGGACATTAATCGGTCTTTTTCATCGATGTTAATCTATTTTGAAACGAATGGCCAATTTTTATCTCTTCATTATTATCTTTTGCCCTGTTATCATAACTGGTGTTCTGTTACACGTCAATTAATATAGATCGCCTTGGGACGTAAAGTATTAGCATAATAATTTATGGTTAAAAGGACCCTATCTACGATATTTGTACTGCATTATTAATAATTATTTTATGCTCATATAAATGCAAGCATAATGTTTATATCATAACGAATGCACAGGAATAATTAAAAACGATCAATCGATCGAGAGATCTTGCTTTCTTCGATAAAATCATAGCTCACCGAATAGATCATAGTCGATCTGTAAGAAAACATGGAATAGAAACATCTCTGGTGCATATCCCGAAGCTATTCCGACGTTCTCTCCTTCCTTTCTTTGCTCCCCATTCCCTAAAAGTCCTCGGGCGTTGTTGGAAAATATTTCATGTTCAGTTAATTAGCGTAAGACAAACAGGCGAAAGTTACGGTCTTCGCTTGCGTAGTAAAAGGTGCTCTTTTTCCCTTTCCGTTTACCTTCATTCCGTTTCACTGTCACTGCGAGGTAAATAATAGCGTCCAGACATGTTTTAATTTTTCACTGGCTCGTTCGTCGGCACACGTATGGACGCGGAATAGAAAGAAGATCGTAGCTATTTCGTCTGCCCTCGCCGGTGATGCCACATAGACATGGAACATGTATTCTTTTTTTCTTTTCCCACTTCCCACTGAGAATGGATCGTGACAAAAGAAAAGAAAAGGAAAATAAAGGAAGAAAAAGAATAGAACAAACGACCAAGCAATATGATATTTCACATATCGAAATATGAGTTCCGAAAATTTGTCTTGAACAACGATGAAATTTGGTTTGATGGAAAATCGGAGAGGAGAATGTCGAAGAGAGAGGTAGAAGGAGATAAAGGTTAACTATATAGATATATATATATATATATATCGGAAGAAAAGAGGGCAGGATAGAATACGCTCTTCCTATGAATAAGTTGATAGAGTTCTATCGTCGATGGGTGCGCGGTTACGAATTAGTATATCAGCACCGTTGCCCGATTCGCCGATATCTAGTTGGTCCGCACTATGGTCGGTAAAGCAAACGTAAAGCTGAATTGCCAACCGCACGGACTACGGTAGACCACAGTAGCATAATAACCGAGAGTAATGCATGAATTATTGACTGCTTCCTATCTCGCCAACACCAATACGAGTGCACATAAATGTAGAGATAGAGAGATAGACTTTAGAGAGAAAGGGAAAGAGAAAGACAAGGGTAGAGAGAGAGAGAGAGAGAGAGAGAGAGAGAAAGAGGTAGAGTGAGAGAGACATCTACAAGGAAAGGATTCTAGCATGCGCGTGTGCACCTATTCCTAGTCAGCCTTTGTATACACCTCTGTATTAAATGCTTTCATATACGTAGATTAGCTGCTGTCTGACTCGCTAGCCTAGCCGTACGTCATACGTGAACGTAGTACGACTGTGCGTGAAACACGTTAACTCTGTATCACGCACGTTAGTTGAGAACTTATCCTGAATATCGGGAGGAAGGATCCACGTAGGTAAGTTGCTTGTACTAACGCGTCTTCGATCGTCAAACATTGCCCTATATATACTAACATTTATTATAGTAACGTGTTCGTCAATATTCATTACTTGTAAGAGATTTAAATCCTACCGAGTTTCACCGTCAATTTAAATTTGACCATTGTACTTACTTAATTTTTCAGAAACGTTTTTTATGTTCTCAGTAATCTCTGTTTTATTGGCAATTCAAAAAAAAAAAATGAATGATTAGAATTTTCAGATAATTCATGTTGGAAATATTCTTCTGGAAATATATCGAACATTTTCTCAACTCGTTGCTTCGACACTCGACACTCGAAGATCGACTCATCTGTCATACGTAAGCAGACTTCAAACGGAGAATAGTATTCTCTTTAGTTCATCGTTTGCTTAATTTGCATACTTACTATGATCATTTGTACAAGTCAAAAGTCCTTAAGACACAATGGATCGATATTCTAAGAAAGAATTTCTGACATTTATTCCTATCCTTACAATCTGTTCTTTTCGTACTGATAATTACTTGATAAAGGAAGTAATATTTAAAAGAAGTAATAAAACTTTCGTATAAGGATATAAGGATTAAAGGAAGATCGAAAGTGTCTTGCTTCATATACCGTGACAATTATCTAATGATGCTAGAGCTTAGCACCATGCAAACGTATTTCCTCCTTAGAGGATAAGTAAAAGACAAGATGGAAGTTATTCGGGCGAGAAGGTACAGAGAGAGAGAGAGAGAGAGAGAGAGTGAAAGAGAGAGGGAGGGAGAGAGAGAGAGAGAGACGAGGCTTACGTCGTAACTTTTGGAGAAAAGACGTGGTGTAGTTTGAGAAGATACCGGAGATAGAGATAGATAAAGAGATGGATAGATGAATAGAGAGATAAGGTTAGACAGAGAGAAAGAGATATAGAATAGAAGGAGTAGAAAAAGGAAGAAAGATCAAGTAGAAGAAAGATGGCAAGAGAAACGAGAGAGTTCAACCTCTTAATTAGCTGCAATTACCGCAACATAGCAATGTCGAGTGAATCGCCTGAGGCTCATCCTTTGTCCTCCCATCTTCCATCGGTGTTAAACTCACTCGTTCCTTCTCCCTCTCCCTCTCTTTCTCCCTCTCTCTCTCTCTCATTCTCTCTTTCTGCCTCTCTTTCTCTCTCTCTTTCACCCTCTCTCTCTTTCTCTCTCTCTTTCACCCTCTCTCTCTTTCACTCTCTTCCTCTTTCTCTCTCTCTTTCACTCTCTTCTCCCTCTCTCTCTTTCTCTCCTCCTTTCTTACTTTCTCCTTCTCTCTCTCTTTCTCTACCTTTTGCCCCTCTGAGATCTTTTCCTGTGGTTGCCCCCTCTGGCGAGCTTCATCTCCGGGTGTTGCGAAAGAGCCAATTTGCGATGAGATTCAAACTAATATGCGGAAAATAAAAATCAACCGGGCGATGCGACTCGATCTTTCTTCATCTTATCCCTATCTTTTTTTTTGTCTTTCCTCTTTTCATTTATTTGTATTTGCTAATGTATAATCATGATGAAATAATGTAAAAAGGGCATATGATATAAAAAAGTCATTCGAGAAATAGGTACGCAAAACTTTTCATTCGTTTCGATTTCAAAAGTAGAATAATGAAGAATCTTGTCAGTTCTAATGATGTATTCCGTAACAAGCAAAAACTTTGACAGGTAATCGTTTTTTTCCTCCTCGAATAGTCGGTTCTCTCTCTCTCTCTCTTTCGTACTTTCTCTTTCTCTCTCTCTTTTTCTCTCTCTCTCTTTTTCTCTCTCTCTCTCTTTCTCCCCCTCTCTTGTAATTCATTTATACGATTCACGATGTTTTTTAAATGAAAAAAAACGCACGTAAACGTGAATGAAAAGAAAGAAAGCTTGGGAAATGTTCTCTTACCTATTTCATCAGACTTTTCGCCTGCGGTCGAACAAACATCTAACGATGAATGCGCACGGATGAGGAAGATAACGAGGAAGCTTGTCCGATACAAAAGGAAAGAACTTATTTCGGTGTTTCGTTAGCTACCGATATTTTCTAATAGCATAATAAAGACGGGCCGAACAACGTCGGCAATAAGAAAAAAATCATAACGTATTTTGTTCCCCTATTGAATTATAGTTCAATGAAAAATAACATAAGAAAGATAGAGATAGAAGTAATGTATAGAAAAATAAACGTACATGTATTAACTATAATGAACGCTTAATATCCTGTTAATTGGATTATCGAGATAATTAAATTCCTAACAATAACGGAGATCGATCGATCGTAACAAAGGAAATTGATAAAACACACTTTTTCATAATCATCGAAAGGATCTCTCATCTGTAACAAAATCTACTTTTTATTTGCTCTATATCTTTCGAAGATTCTACACCTTGAACCGTAGTTTATTGTACCATGAGAATGAACGATTAATCGATCAGATCGGAGTGTCGTTTATTTTTATATAAACTTACTTTACTGTTTGCAATTTAACGAGCGTGCATTCAAGGAAAGAGTCAATTGAAGAGAAAAGTCATCTGCATATATTAATTATTGACATATATAAAATATATCGACATTTGACTTATTTATGAATAAGCTACGGCAAAAAGTCGTAGATAGGATTTTCCAATAGACGCGATAGATCTCTCGAGACAGGTGGATCGTTTCTTGGCTATTCTATGCCAATGGCTCATAGATTCTCTGTGGTCGGGTACACGTCACTACATACACGTTCCCCATGTCAGTTTATCCTGACTGCTACCTTCCAGCCGACGACTCCCTTCTATATCCACCCTCACAAACGGAATTATTTATGAGCTTGAACATGAGCCAAAGCTCGTCCGTAAGACACTAAGACGTTTCTTGATGCTACTTGCATTCTCTCAGTATCTAGATCAAAAATAGCCTCGATGTTTGCGCTCTCTTTCTATATATATATATATATATATATATATATATTTGAATTCGACCCTAATCGCTTCTCCATCATTGGAGAATCCATCATTTGGATTTTGATTAAATAATGAAACGAAAAAAAAAGGAATAGATCAAAAGAAAAAACTTGATTAGATTTTTCTCTTACAATACTACAGAATACAAGTTTTTGCGATATTGTTTCGTTAAAAAAGAAAAAGAAATTAAACTAGATTAAACTATTGAGAGGGACATGTAATTTTATTTAATTTTTAAATGGACTATTCGTAAGATAGAAATTCGACTATCGCATAAAGTTTGGTTTACAGTTTGTATCATTGTGCACTTCATGGAAAATTGGTAACTGTACGTAAAACGCAAAAGAAATGTGCCATGCGTATATCAAATCTATTTTAATTTGTTCATCGGCGATAAAGCCAATTTTTGTTTTATAAAAATATCAATAACTAAAGATAAAAAAGTAAGTAATCCTTCTCTTTTATACCGTTATTTTATCGTAATTAAAATATTCGAACTAAATAAAAAAAGATTCCGATTTCCTTTCGACCAGGATACTTCGCTTAGCTTTAAAATAGAAATCTTTTAGAATGGGAAAAGCCAAAGATGGAGGATAAGGAAAGAAAAGTCCGATTCGTAGTTATCTTCATCGAATACTAATCAAACTCGATGTACGATCAGTATGCTTCTCGGGTTCGTTCAATCAAGAAACGTTCGATAAAAAGGCAGAATACATCATTGGTAGTGGCTCGCGCTAATAGGTCACTGCGGTTCTCTCAGCCTAACTGGAGAGAAATAAAAGTAGCGCAAGTTCCTCGTCGAGCTCCTCTCCTGGCCGTGCATCAATGTTACCGAAAGGAGGAAGAAATCCTTTCGGTATTCGGTCAAAGGGGTAGCATCGCAATCACTCTAGTTCGATTTACTACCAGCGAGGGGCGCCACTTAATGGATCAGTAGATACGGTCTGCGTCAGGTCAGACCGGGCCGCGTTCCACTTCGGAACGCGTATCTCTTCGTACCACTTCGGCTCGAATCGCTGCGACTCGTTTCTCCCGTTCGTTTCTATATATCTATGTATGTACATACGTACATATGTATGTATGTACGACTCCAAGAAAAATGCTCCTCTGGGAATACCTAAGTCACTAAGGCGAAGCATAGAAAAAACTTTTCTAAATGGACCCAACGATGCGCCTACTCCCGTTCTATTAACTTCTCCCGCTTGGTAAATACACATCGGGGAAATGATAATTAATGTTAACCCGTTACGTTCTTTTCGAATTCCTCCTCATTTCGACTTTCTGTGTTTTAACTCAGAATGATAATGGATAGCGTCAAACGAGTGATTTGATTTAACAATCAGCTCGAAATGAGAGACTTTCGAGGCTTCACTAGATTGTAATTTGCATTGAATAACGTTCGATTAAAATTCGATGGAAATAATAGGGAAAATATCTCGTGTTTTTGTTTCTCTCTCTCTCTCTCTCTCTTTCTCTCTCTTTTTCTCTCTCTTTTTCTCTTTCATAAACATATGCACGCATAGTTATAATACCATTCGGGGGAATGAAATCGAACGTAAAACACAAATCGGTAGATATGCTGAGAAAATTTATGCAGTCTGCATTCTTATGCAAGTATCCGGATCAGTCGATCGTTCGCAACGCGTATCTCTCGAAACATGTAGAAATACATCCAACGCATTTATGTGCGATTAATTCCCAGGTACGCTTCCACTTTAACATTTAATTTCTATCAATTTGGAGTCACTGAGCTTATCTCACTCCCTCTATCTATCTGCTCTCTCTCTTTCTTTCTCTCTCTCTCTCTCTCTTTCTCTCTCTCTCTCTCTCTTTCTCTCTCTTTCTCTCTCTTTCTCTCTCTCTCTCTCTCTTTCTCTCTCTTTCTCTCAATCCCTCGTATAACATTTTACAGGAATGTGGTCGCCAAACCGCGTGGTATACTTGTGTTTCAACGGACGACAACATTTGGGATGGTAACCCACGATAATATAATTAAATTCCACGAGTATCGTGTTGATTAAAGTACGACTTCGTATGTGTAACAAAAGCAATCGTACGATATAGAACAGAACGAGCTAGCTGTAAAAATCGATACACTTCCTTCGGTGAAAAACTATTCTCGACATAAGAGGCGATCGGTATTCGACAAGAGTACGATCTCCCGCTCCTTTCTCTACTACAACATTGGATTCGACAGGCATATCCTATTTCTCTTGTAGAGAAAAGAAAAAGTACACTTCCTCTCCTCCGTCATTGTTCTCTACGGAGAGATAGAATTTTTTTCCAAAGCTTTTAGCCACCCTAATAGATCACCATGCGGTTAGAAAAACCTCGTCCGTTATAAACGTAACCACTGTTTTATTATTAACGTCGCCAGGCTTTTTTTATTTTTTTATTTTGCATTCGTTTTATCTCTTTTTCTCTTTTTCTTTGCTTGCTTTCATTCTCAAGCTTTATAAAAATAAAATGTGTCATTCTTCTACATAGTCAGCTATAGTCCGACATACGATCGATGTACAAAGTAAGACCGCGAACTGCTTTAGAGTTGATGCATGCGTCCAACGGTGAAACGTCGCTAACGTCGGCATAATAACGTTATCAAAATTATGAAATAGATGAAGGTATGATAATGGAGAGTAAAGAGATTAGTTATTTTTATATAGCTCAGACATTGCAATGTATCTATTTTTTCTTTCCCTTTCTTCTTTCCTTTTCTGTCTCTCTCTCTCTCTCTCTCTCTCTCTCTCTCTCTCTCTCTCTCTCTCTCTCTCTCTCTCTCTCTCTCTCTTTCTCTCTCTTCCTATCTTTCTCTCTCCCTCTTTTAAAAAAATTTTTCATATAACGTTCAATCAAAGAGCATTCTCTGCTTAACAAAGGGCTATTACAATAATGACCGCACTTTTATTTTAAATAAACTCAACAAAAGTCAAGCGATCGTATTCCCGTCCGCGCAAGTCATTCCAGTCGTGGAAATAAATCCGTAAGATTATAAAAATACAAGATAAATAACCCCTTATTAACCGTGCAACGGGCATAAAATAAGAACCTCTTTGTCATTCACCGCGTCAAAGTATGCAGACCCGTAAATAATCGACCTACTCAGCGAACGCCTTTAACGAGGCTTAATGCTCGGATTCGTACAATGTTCGCCTAGTGTCTTTTTCTTAAATGTTCAACGTAGCGAACGTAAAAGCTTAGCTCGCTTAAAACATCTTATTCGTGTATTTTAAATTGCGATCAGCAAAAATCCAAAAAATTATTAAATAAAAATAACAAAAGTTATTTCGTACATAGCACGGATAAACGAAAAGATAGGCTTTTTGAGAAACGGAGAAGAAAAAAATTGAGGTAGGGGGGACCTCGTGAAAACGCGGAGAGTCTAAAGAGTGTAAGGCTAGCTTGAAAAGCTCGTAACCTATCGCGCGTGGCGCATTGTATCGTTCGGATATTGCTTCCATTTTTCATACGACACGTGTTCGAATAGAAGTAATCGTAGGCGATGTGGGCGGTCGGCCACAGACCCTCTCCCCCTTTTGCTCGATAGTAAGGATCGTCGAAGCGTAATCGATGTTTAAAAAAGGTTCGCTGAAAGGAAATACGATCTTTTTGTGAAAGGGTAGAAAAAAAAAATAAAAGAGATTTGAAGAATGAGACGAAATAATGAAAATATTTTTATTTGAAATCATTACTAATTTTTCAGTAACAATTACGTCAGGCAGAAAGAGAGAGAGAGAGAGAGAGAGAGAGAGAGAGAGAGATGAAGATAAATTTAATGTTATAATAAAAAAAAAAAAATATGACAATTATAAAAGTGTAAAAAAAGATATTAAAGTAAATACAATAATGTATAAAGTTTATATGTGTCCGAAAGAGAGGGAGAGAGAGAAAGAGAGAGAGAGAGAGAGAGAGAGAGAGAGAGAGAGAGAGATGGAGCGTAGGTGCCGCGACGACGGTGGGCAAGCGACTGGCGGTTCGCGTCTTAGCTCGTGCGATTCCGCGGACGCTCGGGAACGCCGGCGCCTCTGGGCGTCGCGACGGCGGGCGTCCAGGGCTGGCAGGCTGGCAAGCAGGCAAAGGCAGGCGTCCCTTCGCGCTCTCCCCGCCAGACGAGTTCCGACTCTACGCTCGGCCGGACGTGACGTAACGCGCAGCGTGGAGAGCGTTGAGAACGCCGCCGCCGTTGTCCTCCTCGTCCTCGCTCTCTCTGTCGTCCTCCACGTAGTTCGTCACCGTCGTTTTCCTTCTCCTCGTCTCGGAAATTGTCGTCATTCTCCTTCGCGCGAATATAGCCTTCTTCGTTCATCGTTTATCCGTCTCTTTATCTTGGTCTTCGTCTTCGTCAACGCTTTTTTTTTACATTTTTCTTTATCTCTTTACCTCAGTCCAACGAAGAAAATTTTAAACAAACGAACCGGTCCATCTTCTCGTTTTTATCAGCGTCAATTTTTCGTACTGGTGTTTGTTTTACTTTCTTGAGTGTCCCTATTCTACGAGAAAGAAAGGAGCAAACGAAAGTATAACGAAATAAAGAAGAAGACAGAGGAGGAAGAAGAAAAAGGATAAAGGAAAAAAGAAGAGTGTCGGATACATCGTGAGAATAATTTTTGGTGACACGCGCGCGCCTTCAAGGCGCGTAGTAACCGCGTGCGCTAACGTAAACCTTGACGTTTCGCGAATGAGAAGAGTGACGTGAGAAGAAAATAGAAGAAGAAGAAAGAAGAGGAAGTGTTCTCGTTTCTGAAGAAATCCTATTCACTATGTTATTATCTTGAATTCTGAATCACGTGCGAGCGATCGAAGAAAAGAAGAGAACGAAAGAGGGGGAGAGAGGGATAGAGAGAAAGAGAGAAAGAGAGAGAGAGAGAGAGAGAGAGAGAGAAAGGGAAAAACAGAGAGACAGAGAAATAAACTTTGATGCGTGACATTTCTTCTCGTGTTTATTCAAGCGATTCGAGGCGGAGATATTTCGAAAGAGACGACATCTCGAAGAAAGGAAGAAATCGCGAGAACAGCCGGCGCGGCGTCGTCACCAAACGCAAATGTCAAAAGCTGGCGGAATCGAGGAGAACGACGGTGCTACGAAAACGAGCAAAGTAATGTCCCGAGGAAGTGGCTCGATCATCGCGATTCGCTTCGAGTCGCGATAAAACAAACGGTGACGCGAAAAAGGGGGGATAATATGCAGTGGTGAATAGTCGTTTATCGTGTACGACGAAACGCCGTAAAACAACGTGTCGTTTAGCTCGAAAATAGGAAACAAACGAGAAGGATCCTCGGAAAACGTGTTATGGTGTTCATTGTAGGACAGCGACACTAGTTTGATCGAGATATTAAAAGAAAGATCAAGGAGAAAGAGATAAAGAAGTCTCTTTATCGTTAAAAAAAAAAAAAAAAAAAAAACGAATAAAAATAAAGAAATAAGAAATAACTTATAAAAAAAATAAGAAGATTCATTTCTTCGTTTTTCGATCTCCTAAGATCGAAGAAGCATCTCTGTGTCGGTGTCACGTGACGCTCGATCGTCAAGAATCGTTGCGACGAGAGAGGCGCGACGCACCGATCACGAAGATGCTCACCATGTCGACCTTGATGATGCCCACCACGATGACGACCATGACGAATCCTGGACCGATACCGGCGCACAGCGTGCCGCAGAAGATAGAACCGCCTAAGTTGACAGCCGCAGCCACTCTCGCTCACACGACCACAGCTGCCAACAAATCAGGTGCCCATTTTTTTATTTCTCTTTTCCGTCGCGTTTTTTCTAATGGCTTTTTTCTCTCTTTCTTCTATAATTCGTTTCATGCTTTTTACAAAATCTCACGAATTTTCTCTCTCTCTCTCTCTCTCTCTCTCTCTCTCTCTCTCTCTCTCTTTGTACAATATTTTGAATTTTGTTCTCATAGAATGAACGTGCTTTCAGAATTTCTGTCTCTGTCTCTCTCTCTCTCTCTCTCTCTCTCTCTCTCTCTTTCTCTCTCTTTCGTAATTATTTCGCTAATACTTCGACCGTATCCATTTATGTATTATACGTAAATACATAGATACGTTCTTTCGAACATTATTCTAACCGATTAGTACGTAAATGATTTTACTTGAAATATCGTGCTCGTCATTATTTCAAAGCTCAGGGAGCTCTCCTCTTTGTCAACGCGAGCTCTCCTCTTAACGGCAGATCACGTTAATGAGATTTAATGCTTCCGCGCACGCGCAAGCGAACGCGGGACGATCGTTCGTAAAAGGAAATAATTGATAAAGTCGTTAAAAGCTACACGATACGATCCTTTATCCGGGAAACGATACGATCGAAGTTTACATCGAGCTCGGAACAATTGCGGAGGTCTGACATCGAGAGGAAAAGAGGAAAACGTAGAAGGAGGGAAAAAGGGAAAGAGAAAGAGACAACGACGACGACAACGACGATACGAAGAGGATGAGGAGGAGGATGGTTTTATTCGAGGATAAATTCCACCTCTCGTAAATGTCCTCATCGCTCCGAATACGTTCGATCTCTTTTTCCTTCGCGAGTGTCGCACCAAAAATCGTCGACTTTAGCGATTTTTATTTCTTTTTATTTCATACATACTATTCCGATACTTTTACCCACGAAACTACCGCAATTCTGTGTTCCAATTTCAGCGGTCATAAAAGAAATGCTAACTTCTTGTAGGATATGAGAGACTGAAACGAAGAGAGGAAAAAAGAATGGAAAGAGAAAGAGAGAGAGAGAGAGAAAGAGAAAGAGAGGGAAAGAAAGAGTATGGTGAGGATGTAGAAACGTAGCAAGGCCGGTTGATCTGTATGTGACCCACGTAGAAATTCGAATGGACCCTGTCTCCTCTCTCTTCTCTTTCTCTCTCTCTCTCTCTCTCTTTCTTTCTCTGTCTTCCATCTGCTCTTTCTAAGATTCATACGAAAATATTGACGTTGTACCTAAAGAAATTAATTATTCCACGTGCATGCTCCTTTCACCGTCGATTAGCGGGTAATGGTACTTCTTGCTTCGTGCTAAATTACGAATTAAAAAGTCTCGTCAAAAAGATCGCCTTCTATTCTCCATCCATCCTTGAAAAACGGGAGTGAGATAGAAAAGGGAAATAAAAAAAAAAGAAAGAAAGAAAGAAAGACAAAAAAAAACGAGAATTCTACCATCTCGACTACATCTTCTCGCACGTAGAAGTAGACTTTGGCGTCGATCTCGAGAACTCGAAGAGAAAAGAACATGGACGTGGATCAAGAAGAAAAGAAAAGAAATAGTAGAGAAGAAAAATAAAAGAAGAAGAAACGGTAAGGCGGTGCCTCAGCGATGGAAGAAACTGGAGGAGAAAAAAAAGTTATAATCATAGACATGAGGAAAAGACATCGTTAATGGTAGAAACAAGGTTGGCAAAGATCCAGGGTGATTTTTAGTCGCACTAAGCGCCACTCTCATCGCTGCTTTCTCGCACCACCAAAAGAAAGCCTTTCCTACCCTTTCCTTTTCTCTCTCTCTCTCTCTCTCTCTCTCTCTCTCTTTCTCTCGTTTTTTTCCTTCGAATCGAACCATGATAGAAAACTTAAGTCAAAATAGAAGGAAAGAGAAAAAGAGAGAGAGAGAGAGAGAGAGAGAGAGAGAGAGAGAGAGACAAAAATAGAAATTGTCGTATACAGCGAATCGTATATCGTGTTGTCACCAAGATAAGTGGATTCCATCGAGTTCTCGTACATAACTACATATGTATATCCAATAATAACCCTTCCATAATAAGAGAAGCTTAATAATGTTTAATATCTCATAAGTAAAAGTCAATAACTAAATGAGATAGGAGAATATAAGAGATGTTAGTATGAATGCACGAGGCACTACCATTATTGCATCTCTCTAAGATCACGCTGGAATATCGCTTTTATCCACGTACATATGTGTGATCTATAAGACGGAGAACGAATACATAGAGAACGAATAAGTAAGAGAGATAGAAATAGATAGATAGATAAACAGATAGAGAGAAAGGGAAAGAGAAGATAGAGAGAGAGAGAGCCACTGCCAATAGGGCAATCCCTGGCCGCGCACACTTAGCACGTACTAACTATAGTTACCGTTACATCGCGGGGTCTACGTGTCGTGGGAGCGTAACAAGGGCGCAAGTCCCGGCACCGTGCCACTTTGCCACGTATACTACCTGCGTGGTATGCACGTTAGCCTACGTGGGCGAGAGTGGATGCATGGAATTTATCGAAGACCACCGCCGGCCGTCACGGCATTTGCCCTAACTCTCCCCTCCCCTCCTAGCACTCCTTACCACCACCATCCACCCTCACGATTACTACTATCTATCCGGGGATCAATTCGACTAATTGCTTACGGATAAAAGCACTCGCACGTCTTACAGAATCGAAGGATTTCTTTCCCCTCTGGCTTTATTCCTTATTTTCTCTTTTCTTAATCGTCTGGCAAAAATATACATAGGCACAAACAGTATCTTTGTCGTTCATCCATCGTTGTCGTTCTCATTTTCTTCTCAGTCTCGGAGCTTTCCCAGCGTTGTTTCGATAAAAAGAGGGTATGTAGAAAAAGATAGAGAAAGAGAGAGAGAGAGAGAGAGAGAGAGAGAGAGAGAGATAAATAGGTTTTTCTCAAGGAAACGTTATCTCCGAATTAAGAGGAGTGTCCTACCCGACTGGGATATCGTGTCTTGAGTGTTTCGTAGTGGTGCGCAAGAAAATTGTCCCATCGACGAATAGAAAGGGACGAGTGGTCCAGAGTAAAAAGTCAATTTTCGGATAGATTGCCATTGGCCTAGGATACTTGAATAAACTAGGTCAACGAATTCTGAAGTTAAAAGAAAATAGAAACGCAAATAGTGACTATGTAGAAAGAGAGGGAAGATTTTTAGTATAAATTATTATTATTCGGCTTTCAAGTAAATCGGAAATTCTTAGATAAAATAGAAAAAAAAGATTTAAAAAATCTCAGAGTATCAACACGTTCCATCGAATCTTTGATCTTTCGACAGAATGGAAAGAAAGTTTCTTCTGCATAACTCGAATGGACAAAGTTAAACGAGTGTAACGAATTGAATGTGAGAGGTAGCAATCTTAAGATTCTCAACTTTTTCTTTTTCGAACTTGTAACAGGTTCTCTCGCTCTCTTTCTCTCTCTCTCTCTCTCTTTCTCTCTCCCTCCCACCTTCTCTCTCACTCTCTCGTACACATACATACACACATATTCACCCATATAGAAGTCCAATTGATTTTTCCAATCCCTCTCGTAGAGAATGCAAACCCCCCGTTGCCACATTCTCTCCTTCTCATCCATGGATCCCCCTAGTATATAGATCCGACGCAGCTAAAGGGTAAGTGCTCGTAAAGTTGTTTGTCTGCTCGATATACTGTAATAGCGAGGAGGCCGCCATTAGCGGGCGAAATTCGTTTAAACGCAATTCGAGAACATCGTAATCCGCAAATTGAATCGAGAGAGGGAACTCTAGCCTTTTTAACGTCGTCTACCAGCGTCAGCGTATGCAAACTTACGGGAGGAGGATCGAATAGAGGATGAGAGGAGAAAGAGTGGTGAGGGAGATCGGCCCTCCGGCGTTAACATTTTTCGTTGTTACTCCTTAATGCCGTTGTCTCCTTTTTCTCCGTTAATATCCAATACAAGCAGAAACGCATTAAACAAGAGTATAGAATAGAGATACATTAAAGAAGTGCTACGGAACATCGAAGGGGAATAATATTTTGAGCTTTTATCGGATTCTCCTTTTTTGATAAATCAAATTCGAATTTACGAACCGAATGCGCTCACCTATTCCATTTTGTCTCCTCTTTCGTCATTGTAAAACATTATCGTCACATGTTAACATCGTTCCTTTGAAATGCGAGATACGTGTACAATATTTCATTTGATGGACGAGAAGTACATATATATAGATACTTTTTTTCCCTCCCCCTTTAAGTATAATACTCGAAATCATTTATCTCTCATTTCCAAGCAAATCCGAAGGGGGACGCACAAATGGAAACATATTTTCCCCGATTATGATAAAATGAAAAGAGAGAAAAGATGAAAAGAAGTGGAAGTTGAAAAAGAAGAAAGAAGAAGAGAACGAGAATGGTGCAAGCGATGGATAGCTTTAGCTTCGGTTTCATGATGAGGTTACCGAAGTTTAGTCCACAGATTCAATTTTAGTTGGCGCGCCAGGCCGCGCCACGACCATCGCCAGGCCACTCAATGCCACGTAGGTACCTCAGAGGGGTGGTTACTAACCCTCTTTCTATATTCATCCATCCTTCCGCCTTTACCTCTTCCTCCCTCGCTCTTTCCAAATCTCCATTCTCTCTAAAGACCTTCTGCCAACGAAGATTCGAGGCCACTTCATTCAACCATTCGCAACTTTCCACTGTTT
>NC_060957.1:7935161-7950161 GCF_910589235.1 Vespa crabro
AACGGTACTTGGAAATTCGCTGCGCCAAGTTAAACTTGATGGAGACGAAGGTGGATAGTATGGCGCCGACAGCCCAGGCAACTCGACTCGTCGCTCGCCACATAGTCGTACGGAATAGCTAACTGTAAAAGAGGAAAGAAGAAGAGAGAAAGAGAGGAAGAATAAGAGTGAAAGAGAAAGAGAGAGAGAGAGAGAGAGAGAGAGAGAGAGAGGGAGAGAAAGAGTATAGTAAGGGGTCGGGACCCAGAGGAGCAGAAGAAACGGCTATCAGTCGTAGACCAGTTTGGTGTTTCGAAGCAGGAAGGTACCTACTGAAAAGAGTGGCCCTGTCGAGAAAAAAAAAGAAAGAGAAGAGAAAAAGAAAAGAAAACGAAGAGAAAAGAGAAAGTAGAGATCTTGGAATGAAACGATATTGTTTTAGCTGAAAAGGAGTCCTCGGTCGATACTTAGACTTCATTTTTCCATGAGACTCATCGTAAAATGCGAGCGCAGAAATATCAAGCAGTTACATACGTTTCCACTCTACTTCTCTGGTCTACTTCTCTTTTCTCGTTATCAAGAGAAAAAGAAAGAGAATGAGAGAAAAAGAGAAAGAGAAAGAGAGATAAGTAGGAGGAAAGGAAAAATGAGATAGAGAAAGGAAAGAAGGAAGGAAGGAAAAGAAAGAAAGGGGACATTGTCGCGAACAAAGAGTTCGAAATATTTGAGGATACCTACGACTACGGCTCCCAAGGGGAAACGACGTCGACGTCGTCGTCGTCGTCGTCGTCGCAAGGATATATCGGAGAAAAGGACACAGTGGAAGAAGCGAGAGAGACAGAGAGAGAAAGAGCGCGCGAGGGACGAATCGAAATCTCCTTTCTCCTCCTCCTTCTCCTCCTCCTCCTTCTTCTCTTCCTCTCCTCTTCTTTCTAGGATTCCTATCTCTAGCCTCTTCCGCGTCCTACAGAGCGACGACGTCTCGTGGATTACACGTGGAGAACCGCATGGGTTAGTCGTGCGACTTGGCCGTCTGCCTTGACTCCGACAGAGCAAAATCTGACCCCCTTTCACGAAGGGATAAATCTAAAATTTGGCATGAAAAGAAGTCAGACGCCCACCTCTCTCCTCCGCCCCCCCATCCCGAACCCGCGTACTCGTTGTCGCCGCTTCCTCTCCGTACCACCATCTTCTTTACTTTCTTTTCTAGTGAGTGTTGGAAGAAAAAAGTCTTCTATTCGATCGGCACGACCGACCTCGGCATTTCTTCACGTACGAAAGAAATTTGGGCGAGAAGATCATTCGATAAAGAAAGATAGATAGAGATAGATAGATGGATGCGAGCGATAAGGATCCTTCCAAATTGCCCGAGAAGATATTTTCCAATGCAGGAGTTTACTGCAATGTTCTTAGAAAAACCGATAAGATCTTTCCTAGATTAGATTGTTAATTGAAAATCTTGATAGTATTTAAATTGTATTCTTTTCAAATCGTCCGTAAGAAAATTATATGATACATTATTCAAGAATATTGAATATACACATACATACACGTAGGTATAAACACACTTCGAAAGCCTTATTTAAAAATCAATAACATGCGGTAGGTCGAACATGTCTTCAAGGTGAAAGCGCGTATAGTTCTCTCTCGATGGAAAACATCTTTCTCGTTTCCCGGTCAGTTCTATATTTAGTTTCCATACGAGGACAAACACGTAGGAGGAAGTACCTTGCCGGTACGTGCATCTCTTTTTCTCTCTCTCTCTCTCTCTTTCTTTTTCTTTCTCTTTTTCTTTTTCTTTCTCTCGTAGGATATTAGAGTAGAAGCTATGACTGGTAAGTTACTTCTTACGTTCTTTCGGTTAATGGTTGGGTACTTTGCCGAGCAGCGGGCGTCAGAACGGTATAGTGCTCGTTCGTGTGTTCGCCGTTTGGCCGGCTGCTCGGTCGAGATGTCCAGGAGATATCCAGGGGTCTCTCTCTCTCCCTCTCTCTCTCCCTCCCTCTCTCTCTCTCTCTCTCTCTCTCTCTCTCTCTCTTCCCTTGGAACCTATAAAGCTGCAACTGTAAAGCCGGATGCGGAAGTCGTGTTCTCTCTCGGCGGCTCGAGTTACCTCATCTCTCTCGCTCTTTCTATCTCAAGATGCACGACCTATCGTAAATCGTTTCGTTCGACGTGCACGTCGAAATCGACTGCCGGCGAGTGATCAAGCGCGATACGCGCTAATAATAACG
Source organism: Vespa crabro (assembly GCF_910589235.1). Classification (NCBI taxonomy): domain Eukaryota; kingdom Metazoa; phylum Arthropoda; class Insecta; order Hymenoptera; family Vespidae; genus Vespa; species Vespa crabro. The sequence continues at coordinate 7,937,375 of NC_060957.1, forward strand.
ATGCCATGGCTTTGATTTATGCCTTCGACCGATTTCTCATCGTCGATATCTGAACCTATCTACCATGTATTCGCCTTCGGCATTCAACGAAATTCGATGAAAAGCTTTCGAATTGAATCTTAACTTCGTACAATTTAAGTTTCAATTGATTCGAAGTCGGTAAAGAGTAAACGTTAGGTAGGACAGCTCGATCATCTCTCTTTCTCTTTCTCTTTCTCTCTCTCTCTCTCTCTTTCTCACGTTCTCTTTTTATTAAAACACCGTAACCGTGTAATTAACGCGCGTCCTGAGCCGCGTAATTAGCAAGATATTTTATTTCACCCGCACTCAAGCTAAATATAGGTCAATCGATTTTTACCTAACGCCATTCAGTTACTTCTACTTTCTAAAGTACTACTAAACTAAATGGAAACACAGTTACGGACAGCTAACGACCGTGATCCTTCTCCGAGCGTTAGCGAGAATTTTACTTTAATTAGGCTGCCGCGTGTCACTCGAAAGGAGGAAGAGGAGGCAAAAGAGAAAAAGGGGAAGGAGAGTTGTCTGAAAGGATCTGGAATGGTGTTCCTCTTTCAAAGTTCTTTTTAGGCACGTTCACAAAATTTGCGGCCATTAGGCGAACCGCACGTGACGACCTTTCGAATTCATTATTGTCATGCTTCGTGGCATTCGAAAGGGATCCGATATATTTTCTAAATGCAAAGAAGTATTTCGAGTAGTAGTCATTTTGCTTTGAAGGATTCGATATCGATCGTCGTATCCTTTCGAGAAACCACCTCTGAGAAGGAAGTTAACGTTTTACCAAAAAACGAACGCCGCGAATCGGGACTATCGAAATCCTGATAGGTTAACGAGGAAAGTTTATTTGCGTATTTACTACTTTCCAAGGAAGAAAAACCGCTATCTTAATGCCGCGTCACGAGCGAGAAAATCCAACAACGTTTCTCACCCCTTTTCCGCTATCTTTCTCTCTCTCTCTCTCTCTCTCTCTCTCTCTCTCTCTCTCATTCTCTGATCTCACCCTCTGTGAGAATTTGCTCTCCTTTACTTCTTTTTTTTTCTCTCTCTCTCTCTCTTTTCCTTCTTCCTTTCCCTGAGCGATTTTATCCAAGAGAATTTTTCTTTCTTTCGCTTTTGTCTCTTCCACCCTCCGTAGCAAAACCGTTTCGAGTTGAGCACGATCGGGAAGATGAAAAATTTGAAAAGATATGAACAAAAAAGAAGGAAAGAAAAGAAAAGAAAAGAAAAGGAAAGAGAAAGGTAGAAAGAGAAAAGAAATGTCGAAAAAGAATCGAGAAGATTCCTGGAGAAGAAATTCGATAGGCAAAGAACTCGATAACATCATTGGCTCTCGCGTCTCAAACGCGGTAATAACGTAACCGGCTGCTCGAGATAATCTCGATAGAGATCTACTTATCGCGGGATGCCAGCCTGCCGAAGAAAGTAAGGAGGCTGCTGAAAAAGGAACCATGAGAGGGTGAGAGAAAGAAAAAGAGAGGGATGCTGCTGGCGCATCGCATTACCTATCTAGCTATCTTCTGGTTTCCGTAGAACCATGGGGTGCCCTTATGCCACATAAAAAATGGCTCTCACTATGAAATGTACTCAGTCACCGTTCGTTCACTTACCAATCTCCGTCGAATAGTCCATCTAATTTCACGTTTTCTTTCTTACGTATCTAACCCAACCTACTGTTACAATTAGTTATATTTCATATATATAAACAATTTTATCCCAAACAATCGAGTACAATAATTCTTAATTATAATAATTGAAAATATCGAAGGATTTTCAATGTTTTCGTAATTGAATACTTTATTATCAAAGGATAAAGGATAATAAACGAAAGAAGGGAATATAAGGGAGCGTGATAGAAAAAGTTGTTCGAAAAGAAAGAAAAGAATGAACAACGAACACGTTTTCTCGTCTTACGACAACTTCGGCTTTGATTTGTTTTTCTTTCTTACCTTTTCCTCCTACACTGTCAATGATAAATCTCTTTTTCTCTTTTCTCTCTCTCTTTCTCTATCTTTGGTACTTTCTTCGATCTAAGAGAAAGACAATCGAAACGAGATAAAAGAAATTCGATTGTAAAAGAAAGATCGGAGGAAAGAAACGCACTTGACCATAAGATACTTTCCGGCTTTCACGCTCGGCGTTACTTAACTGCCGCTTTAAGCTCCTTTCCTTCCTCACGAGAGAAAGAGTGAGAGACAAAGAAAGAGAGAGAGAGAGAGAGAGAGAGAGAGAGAGAGAGAGAGAGAGAGAAAGAAAGATTAATAAAAATGGAAAACGTATAAGAGTGGAGACGGCTGCGAATAATTAAAATGTTGTAAAAGCTGACGAAAAATATTCGAGTAATTCGAAAAAGAGAGAGAGAGAGAGAGAGAGAGAGGTAATGCTCGTCTCGAAATAGCGTTTGTCTGAAAAGTGTTTTTACGGTCTCTTCTGGTCTATCCCGAATTATACATGTTTCTACGGTTTTATTCAACTCCAATCGATCGTTCTTCTTCCTCCTTCCCCTTTTCCCCCTTCCTTTCTTTCTCTTCTTTTTCCTTCTCCTTTTGAATAACGCCGATGGATAATTAAAATTCTTAAGATAACCAGGAATAAAAGAAAGGAAAATGTTCAAGATAATAGGAGAATCTTTAGTTGCAATTGTCTTCGATACGTCATTATTTTTCTTTTTAAATATTTTTATGAAACGAATAATAACGATCAAACGATACGATAGAAATAGTACCGAGGCCGTTGGATAAGGGTAAGTCGGTATTCGGTACGATCGAAGAAGATTCGTGTACACTGCTGGACCGTGAAGGATCATCAGGAACTCATTTAGCTTCTCTCCTCGTGGTTTCTGGCATAGATATACATGACATGTATATACATCCAGCATATTTCAACCGAGTGCGAAGTTTATAGCATAAACGTAGAAGAGAACAAAGCTAGCATAAAAAATTCTTGCAGTTTGAAAAGTCGAAATGTAATAATCAGCTCATTAAGATGAAGTTTAATTAATGATCATTCCGTTTGTTTCCTTCAAGTGAAACAAATAGACAGCTAAGATATATCGTACTTTTTAATTTTCATCTTACCGTGTACATTAATAAACATTTAATAATATTTATTATAAGCAACAATGTTTTAGATTATTATAAGTTTTAGACAAAGGGTACGAAGTTTCAAAAGTTTTACCGTTGTATACCTATTTTATAAATACCAAATACTCTTTCTCTACTTTATGATTCATCGAAAAAAACATTAACACGAAGCGACATCTATTTATATATATATATAACAAAAGAGACCTGAGGGTGTTAAACTAAGATTGGAATGGGTTCCTTGCGTAGACATGACACATTTTTTCGATACGCGTCTTGCAAAGTTTTCGCTCGAGAAAGCTATCCGATAACATCTCGATCGAAAGTAATAGCTATAGTAGTAGTTCTCCTTCCTTTTTCCTTCTTCTTCTTGTTCTCTCTTTTTCTATTGAATTTCGTAGCTCGAACATAAGCTCAGATTCTTTCAACACCACCGTTTCTTTACTTCCCTTGATCACTCTCCCTCATTATCGATAATTGAAAGATTGGAAAGTTCAGGACACTTCGATCCTCTCTTTCTCTCTCTCTTTCTTTCTCTCTTTCTCTCTCTCTCTCTCTTTCTATTTATCTCTTTCTCTCTCTCTCTCTCTCTCTCTCTCTCTCTATTTCTCTCTCTTTCTCTGTCTCTATCTCTTTTCCTCTTTCTCGTTTGCAATCTAAAATTACAGGCTCAAATTCGTGCATCAGCGAACGTAAGCTTATAAGGGAAGGACGATGTGGAAATGGAAGAAATTCAGTCAGCAAAGACAATCGGATTTTAGAGATAAAACGTATCACGAATCGTCTTTACGACAATTAGTCACCGTCAGGCAGCACCTTTCCACTTTGACGCATTGCAATAGCCACATACTGCAACTCTTACTAGTGAAGGTGATACGAAGGTGGTGTTAAAGGAGGTGATGCTGCGATTGACGATGAGAGAGTGGTAAAACCCTCGTAAAAAAAAGTCGCTAACTCGCTTCCTCGATTCGTCGAATATCCCCTTTCCTCTTCCAACTTTTCTTCCATCCTTGTCTCGCTTCTTTTAGTGAGAAAGAGAGAGAGAGAGAGAGAGAGAGAGAGAGAGAGAGAGACGAGCCGACACTTTCCTTCGTCCTAATTTATACTGATTAGATATCGAGGAGATCGTGGGATATCAGCTGCGGAAGCGGAATCGGAATTACGATTATCCGACGAATCCGACAGTAAAGTCCGGAAACGTAATCGAAACGTGCGATTTGCTTAGCCTCTCTCTCTCTCTCTCTCTCTCTCTCACGCTTGCGAGCAAGCATGTCTCGAGAGAATTTGAAATCGATGATTCTCGAAAGCGGCTTCAACGTGCATCGTCCGTAATTACCGCGATGATGGAGAAACTGGTTTAGATAGAGAGAAATTTCAAGTGTTGAAGTATAAATTTGAAAATTCTTCGAGAGAATGGATTTCGAAAATGGATTTCGAAAATGGACTCGAGCGAAGTTTGTAATATAGCCCCAACGGATTGCTTTTATCTGCAAAAAGAAAAAGAGGAGTGCTTTTTTTGTTGACCATTTCTCGAAGATTTCTCCTTTTAATTCAGGATATTTCGATCACCTTACGTAAACCGAGCAAATATAATTAGTCGAACGATATCGATATATTATTATCGATGGTCATAAATTGATTCTTCAAGATCGATATTTATTCGATGCTACGATAAAATAAAGACAGTCTTATCCGTATTAACGTCTCAAATACGAGAAACGAACAGCTTTTCTAGCAAAGAGTTACGAGAAAATAAAATCCTTATTATTACAGAATGGAGAAGGAAATAATTTATGAAGTCTCCGGGCGAATATCATCGTCTAGGACTTATCGAAAGAATATCCAACTTGAGGTTGAATTTTACGAGATAAAAGAAAAACTTGTTTAGTTCTCTTTTCGTCCTTCAACATGTATGATCGTCGGTAAAAAGAATTTTTCTTTCGACGTCGTGAAACTTACACACGAAAGGATTTCAAGCACATAACTGATAGGCTACACGATGTACGTGACGAAACTCGAACGAATTCTTTCCTATCAGCTAGCTCAAAGTTGTATCCTACATCCATTTGATCCTATACCTTCGGCATATCCCATGAACGGACGAATTCCCATGCGTTTTTTCCACGGCTGATTCGAACGAGAATCCAACCACCCGTTTCTACTATCGACGATGGTGGAGGTGGCCTGTTGGGTGGTGAAGAGGAGCTATGGGAGGCGAAGTGGGAGTCGAGTGGTAGGATAGCGAGCCAGGATCGATGGAGATAATGCCCATTACCCCTAATACGAACTCGCCTTCTCTCCTTTTCCCTTTCTCTCTTTCTCCTTCTCTCTCTCTCTCTCTCTCTCTCTCGCTCTCGCTCTCTCTCGCTCCAACACCCCTTCAAACCTATTCCATTTCCGTGGCCCCTTGAGATCGGTAACCGATGCTTTTTACCGCCTTCGCTGACTCGATTCTCGTGATCCGTGAACTCCTTTCTCCGCAAGCCCATCGTCATTGTCATTGATCAAAAATTTTTCAAATCTCGAACGCAAAGCCTTCGTATTTTAAACCAAATGACGTAGATTAGCAAAACGTGATCCTCAATCTAACGATTTATTTAAAGTATTCAGCAGAGAAAGTGTAGAAACGAATAACCAACTTAATAGATTTTTTCATTTTTTCATTCATTAGAAAGTAGAAAGAGAAAGGAAAAATAAATATTGAAAGAATCAAGACTTGCGAGAAATTTTTATCACTTCGAAGAAAATCGAAGTATTTTTTCTAACAGACAGGTTTCGTCGATCTGTCAATTTTATTAACTTTCCTCTCGATACGTTTAAAGTCGTTTAAAATATATTCGAACGATCGAACAAACGTGCAACTTCGTATCGTCTTGTCGAGTTTCTTTTATTTTATTTTTTTTTAACACAATCTCGAGAAAGAAAAAAAGGACGAAGTTCAAAAAGAACAACTTTCACACTTGCAATTACTTCATTCCTTCTTATAACAACGGGATATTATATAGAACGAATCGTATATTAATTAAGAAAAATTACTATTGGACAAGTACGTATTGTTCAATTCATAAATTGCCCGATAAATAACTCAAACGTTATAACGCAGTAATTAACGTTTAAAGAAACCTCTCACTTTCGAGAGATTGAGAATGAAAGAGAAAAAGAGAGAAACTTTGATCGAGAACTCGTGGAACTACTCCCTCTATTAGTCAGTAATTAATGTTCATAACTAATTATCGTCGTGAATATGAGCACGGTTATACGATATATAGGATATAGCATAATATGTAACAAAAAGAAAAATCGTGGTGGATCGAGGTTGAGGTAGTAAGTCGTACGGGCGCAATAACCTGTTGAGTGCGTTCGCGTAGGTGGTGAATAGTGGATACGTGTTACGCGCGAAAGTCTGGGGATGAAGTTTCTCGAGGAAATACACGCGAGACAACGCGATGGGTTTTGAGAATTGTAACGTAGACATAGACAAGAAGAACGTCACATGGCGCATAAAGAACACATCAGGTAATACGATTTTACTCTATGCATCTTTTGAATAAAAATAAAATAAAGTGAAATAAAATGAAAAAAAAAGTGAATGGAAAAAAAAAATTAAAGAGAAAGAATAAACTTTGAATTCTGGTAACATGAATCTCATTGGTCATAAAGGAATTTGACGAGAGTTTGCGAACCGTTTGGATTTCGTGGTTAATTAAATGTAGCTTTGATATCGACGGAATATAAAATTGAAGTCCTTGCGATTTAGAAAATCTCTTGTATCAGCTGGAAAAACTTCCCTCTTTTCTTTTTTGTTTTTTTTTTAGTCCTCCTTTCTCTTTTTCTTCTTCTTCCTCGTCGTTGGACTTTCGACCTGAAACCGTTTGACTCAACTTCGGTTACTCCCTACTAAACCTTGCACACCTTTCGATTCGATATAAATGTATCTATCGCATTAATTAGGTTTTATAGTCCCTCGAACGTTCGTACGGCAATTAAAGCCACTCTAACGGAAATGGTTCTCGAAGTTCAGATATATCGATCCTTTATCGGATATCAGAGACTGTTCTATCGTCGCGCCACGGTAACGTTATTCGCGGAATGGTTCGAGATTAGAGAGTAGTGTATGATTGGAATTAAAAGAAATACGTTTCTAGAATTCACGAAAGTCCTCGAGATTCTCGTGCAAGACTATTATAATTTAACGAGGATCCACTTGATTTTGGGTATAGCCTAAAGAGCAAATAATAATTATAATAAGTCCCATTAAATTTCACGTTAAATCGTAATTTTTTTCGACCTTCCATTAATAATATTCAGCCGAGATATGTGTAAGTATACACATAACCATATAGACATAAATTCAACAACGAGCGGCGACAGAGAAAATCACAACTGATGATAAACGGAAGGATTTGTACAAGGACGAATCAGGAGTCAGTGAGCGAATCGAAACACCGTCTCACCTCGTTCGCTCGCGACACGCTCACGAAGCGTTGTAATGTGTTCGACCGTTTTGCAACGGAATAAACAATGTCTATCGTGACTCGCGTACTTTGACCAGCTGTGCGGTTATATTTCCCTACGTACATACATACATATATACATATATACATATACATATATATATATATTCATATTTATATATGCATATGTATAGCTACGTACACTACTATATATATAACTAATTGTATATGCATACACACGCATACGTATATATATATATATATATATATATATATATTTGCATAGGTCGGGTTAGGAGAGCATTGTGTCGGCTTGCCGGCGTTAAGCATTTGATACGACCGCCTTCCTGTTTCGCTCGTCCCTTTCTGTCCGAAGCGAGTAAGCGAATAGCGAGCGAGTAACCAAGCCATTGTCATTGTCGTCATCATGTAGTTGCCGTCTCGTTCGAGCTGTAACCGAGCCTTTGCTGGACGTTACTAGTCTCTTCTTCTGTGCGAATCGTACAGCGATACGATACGATATGCCGTCGAGTATATGTGTCCTTTTCTCTTCCTCCTACTCTCCTTACGTACACGCGTATGACACGCTACTACATTCGCTCGATACGAGTAGTCTTTCGGTTAGTCGATCACCTGCATGCTCGTGTGATACATTCTTTTTACGTTCACGTTCTTAATCGCAATTATAGTTTCATCGAAATAAAAAGTATATATATATATATGTAATTTTTATTCGTCGATCGTGATTCCCAGTAATTAAAGTGAATTTCATCGTCCAAAGTCATTATTGTGGATACTTTTGTATTGTTTATCTTAGTGACAAAACAGAGACGATCGTTCGACCCAATAACACGATCGTAATTGTAATTTTGCGTCCGCAAGTAATGAATTTCATCGTTCATTTATTCGGGAATGCGAGTGAAAACGTAAAAATATTTCTCGTTCAGTTTAAATTCATTAATATCGGCTATTCAACGATAGTATTGCATTTCAATAGGATTTCATTTCCATTTGTTGCAGCAGATGTGACACTTAAATTTCAAATTATATATGTAACAACCTAAGAGATATTCTAAACGCGTTTACTTTGCCTACTGATATCACTGAATTTTTATCGTGTAGAATAATTATCGTCATATATTCCAAATAAGTTTAAGTTACAAATTATTTTTTCTCTTGCATCACACTAAACTCGTAATAATATGATAAATGGTTCGAAATAAATTGAGCGACTTACAATTTTATTAACGTCAATATACTTATTTACGAAATGCAGTGTTTGTGTATATGTGTGTGTGTGTGTGCATGTGTGTGTGTAAATTACTATCGAAGAGAAAACTAACAAAAAAAAAACGTAAAAATTTTCCAAAAATTACGACGGTTTAGAGGCGGTAGGGGAATATTTTTGGTAGCTGCGCATGCATTTATTATCCAACCATATTCTCCCACGCGAGTACTTTCTTCCTTTTTTATTTTCATTTCGTTTCAGCACAACGGTTGTTACGCAAAACTAAAAATGTATATATGTAGTATCTACGTATGTACGTATACCGTCGCTCATGTAAAATTAATATTTTTCTGTTTTGTTCGAAAAACAACGCGGCCACAGGCAGATGGAACAGTGAAAACGTTCGTTGCGTTAAAATCAAGTGAACAAAGAAAGGACTTTTCATGATTTAATACTTTTATTCTTTTGGTCAACGTATATCCTCGTTAAAATCATTTTTAACTTCATCGTATTAAAATTTTAAGATTCATAAATATGACCATAGAAGCGTAAAGAAAGAAAAATAGAGATTGACGAATCAATGAATGACAAAAATTTCTTAATGCAATATGAAATATTAATTATCAAAATGGATGTTTACGTTAGGCGAGAATTATCCTGTACTATTTACGTTGTATATTTAACATATAATCCAAAGTTAAATACGTCGATTGATAAATATCGATGTCTTTCGAAATCCTTTTAACATTCGTTACTTTGTAAACACTCTCGGGCTACAATAGCGTAAGAACAGTTTACCAAAATATAAAAGAAAATGAAAGATTATTTATCGAGATACGCGTCCCGAGAGAGTCCCGCGGTAACCGTGCGTGAAAATAACAAAGCCGTTCTTCAACAAATCGTCCTTGAGTAGTCACTTGAGATATCACATTTCGACGACGACTGCACAAGGAAGCGGACGAAGACACAGCAAGCGACGAAATTGTAAGAATGAGAAATAGACATATACATACTTACATACGTACATAGAATAATTTATATGTATATATATACAATATTTTATATGTATATAGTATATATATATATATATATATATATATATATATATATATATAAACGAAAATAGTCGAGTACTGCTGAGTACGCGTTATACGATTTTTTTTATCTCCGCTCGAGATTGCGAGGAGCGTAATCAGAGAAGCGCCCGTTGACTCGTGACGTTTCCGCTCGAAGCTTCCGCTCCGTAGAACCGCACCGTTTCCGTTCGACTTGCCCAGCCCACAACATGCTTGCATGCGTACGTTCATATAAAAGAATATAGAACGAGTGACCATTCGCTCGACAACTATCGTTCTTCCAAGCTTATTCGAGGAACGTGCTATCGAAATCAGTTTCAACGCAAGGAAACGGCTGAGTTGATTCATGGTGATAATTTGCCACGCGATCTCTAGCGTTTCCGCTTCGTTTCATTCCTACGTATTTTTCTTGAGGTCTTGTTCGAACAACGGGACGTTTCTCTTTCTTCTTGCGTTTTTACAAATTTTAAATATTATAGAAAATGGTACTAGTTCTGTTGTATTTTTCTCTTGTTTCCTTTACGAAGGACCTTCGAAAAGTTCAAAAGGTTGTTTCGGTCCGTTCAGTACAAGAATTTATTCAAGTAGCAGACAGCTACAACAGTATACGAGCGATAGTACGAGGAGTTTGATCTACCGTGAAAAATATTCGTGGAAAGGGTAGAAGAGAGAGAGAGAGAGAGAGAGAGAAGACTCGCGGAAAGTCGTCGAAAAGTTTCCCTTCGGTCTCCGCAGAGAATCAAGGATATTCTCTCTCTCCCCCCTCTCTTTCTCTTTCTCTATCTATTTATCTATCTATCTATCTATATCTATCTATCTATTTATCTATCTAGTAACATCGAATGTCGTCGATCAACCATCAGATCGTCTTCTTTTTCTCGAGGAGAAGACAAAGGAAAAGACGAAATTAAACGAACTCTATTCCATCAGACAGCGCAGCTAATATTGACGAAGAAACGTTGTGTTTAAACGAATTGGACTAAACTGTTCGATGACGTCATAGAACAACACCTGCTAACCATAACGAACACGATTTTCTTCAGAATTTTATCTTCTCATCGTTTAGATATCTTTTAGATAAATACAAGTATAAACAGTAAACAATTAATCCAAATTTTCCTTCTCGTGTACATATGTCATGGATCTTGATCCATCGATTCATTTTTAATGTCGTTTAAAAAAAAAAATATATATATATATATATACATAGTTAGAGCGATACAAATGTGTGGTTTACTTTATGTGGGGAAATAACAGCAATATTAATAACATCGAGTCCGTAATATATCTACACTTACTGTGTTAAATCGAATCAACGAAATTGAACTAACGAACGTTCGTTGTTCGGTTACTGAAAACTCGCTCGTCGCGAGAAAAGTGGCCGCATGTGTGTAGACGGTGGTCGAAAATGGCGGTGGTGCCGAGTAAGAATAAATTGAAAATGGGCAGTGCGGGCCGATACTACGGCGCCTATCTCATCTACGACGTGGCGAACTCGTGCCTCGCCACCTTGCACGCCAAGATGCCTTCTTCTCTCAACGTCACGCGAGCCAACCTTCCGTCTCCCGTACACGTCCAGAACCCCCGTAAGTTTTGCTCCAAACTCTCTTCTTCTTATTCTTTTTCTTCTTTTTATATTTCTAATTACTTTTTTCTCTCTTCTTCTTACCTCTCCTATTTTTCTTCTTATCTTTTGCTCTTACATTCTTATTTTTCTTTCTCTTTCGTATTTCATTGGATTTTCGATTGAACTTTTTTGTTTATCTCTTATATATCGAATATTAATTTTATATCATTCTTTTTTAATTTCTCATATACATATATAGGATATAAAAATTACAAAGATATAATTTTTATATCGACTCGATCGAAAATTTATGATCATTTTTTATGATACATTTTTAAAATACGCACGTTAATCAAAATAAAAATCTAGTTACTTCGAAAACTTTAGAATAGCTTAAATCAAATCGTAGGAAAAAAATGGTGCAACGCGGTGGGCAAAGTAACCTGGTGCTTCTTCCACGTGTAAATATTATATTATCGTTGAAAGAAGAGTGCAAATGAAAGGCGTAAATATAAAAGTGAAAAGAGACAGAGATGGGTAGACGGTGGCAGAGTAGGCTAAAAGTTTCAACCGAACTTAGTTTACTTAGCTCGTAAATATCGCGCCGAGGAAAGCGCTTTTCTTTGCGTCCCATGCTACTAGGAAGAAAAGAGACGTTTTCTCGTCTATACGCGTGTGCAATGAGATTATTTTCGAGGGAAAGCGGCAAAAGAAGGAGAATATAAAAAATAAAAAAAAAAATAAAAAGATAAAAAAAAAAGAAATAAAAAGATAAAAAAAGAAGAAATAAAAAGAAAAAGAAAAAAAAGAAACCAGGAAAGAAAAATACGTAGCAAAACTGGCTACTTTTAAAACTGTCTGCTACGTTTTATCCATTTTTGTAACCAGCGTCTATCAAATTTATTGTAACTTATTTTCATAGAAAGATAATCTATCTCTATCGAGTTCTCGTTCCATACGATAATTTTTCTAACGATTACCCGAGACACGTCGTTTCCCGTTGAATGTTTTTCTGATACATACATCTCCTAGAAAGAGCATATGCACATATGTACTACCGTGTATGCTCGTGAATAACAATTTATTTCTGTCGTAGTTAAGGCCGTACGCGATAACCGTAGGTTTTACGCGTATACGTACGGCTTTAAATACGACAAGAATATATCCTCGTTCCATTGACGCAATGAACGAGTAACGTCAAAATAACCGGTTCTCGGTAAAGAAAGAGGCAAATTGGTGCCCATACCTTCCATAATGGGAGGGTTAGTCTAGTCTTGATGGGAGAATTTTTCTGATCGCGTGCCATAGCCCGATTAACATTGAGAAAAATGCAAGGAAAAAATAGGTGAGATTTTAGGCCA
>NC_060957.1:7955161-8012661 GCF_910589235.1 Vespa crabro
TTAAGCACGTTACGTTATTCTTCGTAGGCGCTCGTTAAATGTGAAAATGCAGCTCAGTTACGTCGCGAGCCGGGGAAATGAGATTTCTCTTGAAAACCGCGAAGCGGAAGTTGAAAAAACAAAGATGAAAGAAGGAAAAGAGAGAGAGAGAGAGAGAGAGAGAGAGAGAGAGAAAGAGTAAGATAAATAAAAGAAAAAAGAAAAAAATATTGGAAAGACGAATAAGCGAAGGAAGATAGATAAAAGATCGTAAGCATTTTAAGGCGAGACCATTATTAACGAAATGTTGTAAAGTGTTACGCGGGAAAAATGTGATGATTGGTATACAAACCATGCGTCGTGATAACGGTTGCGACAAAGATAACAAGTTTACTATCGGACTCCTCCGCGTTTACGAACGACCCACGAGTCTTGACAATAGCATGCTTTTCGCAATTCTCATTCGTTCTACGAGCAAAGACTAGGACGTTCTCTTTACAATTATCTCAAGGAAGGGATCTTAACTCTTGTTAGAGTCTATATACATACCTTTCAATTTTTACAACTCTTGTCTCATATAAAATTCACTTATTCGATAGATCGATAAAAGTTTTTCTTTAAAACATGCGTCGAAAGCGTCGATAGCTATCGTAGATACTTAAAATATGTTTCTCGTGCTTTTCAATTAGATCAAAGAAAAATGGAGTAAAAGTTGTAGCCTTGTAAAACAAGCAAAAGGGATAAAGGTTGAGAGAGAAAGACTGTAATAAGGATAGGATGAGAGGAAATATAGGGCTCAAAGAGAGAGAGAGAGTGAGAGAGAACAGCGCGTCACTCGCTCTCTCGTTTGCTTACCGCTGGACACTAATTAACACTCGAGTTATTCGCAAATTATCCGTAAACAAGAAAATAGAAATATAGCTGTAATTAATACGTCGGCTCAAAGAAAGGCAGCACGTTCTGGCGCACGCTCTGAAAACGTTCTTTTCCTAGAGATGCCATATACTTTGCGCCACTCACGCGGAACCTTTTAATCTTCACCGACGGTCACCTAACATCCACCAACAGCATCACCATCGCTATCGCCATCGCCATCGCCATCGCCATCGCCATCGCCATCGCCATCGCCATCGCCATCGCCATCGCCATCGCCACTACCACTGCCTCGGGCGAAGGCGCGCTTAATTTTTCGCTTGACCTACCGATGACGAAGATCCTCGCGCTCACGATCAAAGTTTTCGATAAATATTTTCAATCCCGAGCGACCCTTTCCCTTGTGTCTCGCATCCTTTTTCTTCTTCTTTACTACTACTACTACTACTACTTCTTCTTCTTCGTTTTCTTCGTCTTCTACTTCTACTTCTTCTTCTTCTTCTTCTTCTTCTTCTTCTTCTTCTTCTTCTTCTTCTTCTTCTTCGACATCGTTAGCATTAGAACGACCAACGTTTTACGACAGATCATCCTCTTTTCTCAAAGGAAGAGAATCTCGTGCTCGCGAGTTCCCGAGATCCACATTCCCTACCTACGAAACAAATTCCAAAGTTAATTCTCGTTCTTATCAGAGCTGCGAGCAACAAGGATGCCAGTAGGTTCACGAGACGTGCATCTCGAAAGGATTATTCTCCTACAGGGACATATTTTTAGTCTGCGTCTTCGAGAGTCGTCATATATATATATATATATATATATATATATATATATATATATATATACACCCAGGCATAGACAGTCAAAGAAAGTCAGAGTCTCTCTTCTCTTCTCTCTCTCTCTCTCACTCTCTTTCTCTTTGCTCTATCTCGTTTTCTCGCCTCTCTAAGACGTCCTTTCTCCTATCCTTACCAACGACCTGCTACGAAGGAATATTTCAGTCACGTAGGAGCCATCGTTCTCTCTCAAATACCGGAGCTTGCAGATACCGCGCTCGGTGCGCCGCTCTGAGTGATATTTTGCCATTTAATTCTCTCCCGTAGTTCCGTACGAAGCTGTCGTCCCGTTCAGACGCCCCAGCACCTATTCTCCACTTCCTCTAATTCTCCAAGAGAGACGGCCTTCTTCTTCTTCATCATCTTCTTCTTCTTCTTCTTCTTCTTCTTCTTCTTCTTCATCTTCTTCTTCCTCTTTCACCACATTATATGCAAGCACATTTCGATGATTTCAAAATACGAAAAGAAAATTCAAAGATCCAAAAAAAGTTTTTATTTTATTTATTTTCTACTTCTCTCCCTTTTTTTTCATTCGTCGATCACATGACCGATCATCATTTTTCTTCTTCTTTTCTCTAGTCGTCTTTTCTCCTTCTCTTCATCTCCTTCTCATCTGCCTTCTCGTTCCTCGTCATCGTCTCTTCCATTGTTGCCCACCGCCATTGTCATTCGTCGCGCGAGCAACTTGGCTGATAGCGCGGAACGGATTAAACTGTCTTTGTCGATGATACCGTAGAAGAAGACGAAAGGAAGAAGAGGAGGAGGAGGGAAGTGGGCCCTTTCTCGTCCATCGGAACTATGCAATTAGCGTCAAGCCCGTTGCCCCTTTCTATCGAGTCTCTTTGTGCCATGCGAATCGGTCTGATCCTAGATTCGTTGTGACATGAGTTCTAGATTACAATGTTCTTGATAGACATTAAATTCGAAACGCTGTAATACAATTACAGAAGCATTAGGCTCTATTAATATTATGTTCTGTTTATTTTCCAATTTTTTTGTGAAATATTCGATTTCTTTAATTCTCCCTTTATTGTTTTAACTAATAATTGATAATTTAACCGATTTATTCACAATTGGTTTCTCTTTTTGATTGGAATTTTCAAAATGGAGAAATTGGATTAAGGGCTCAACGATCTTGATTCATTTGCGTTCATCTTCTTTTTTTTTGTCGATAGATAATATGGAAATTCGGTTATCGGGCGATCTGTCGCCATGTATAAATCATATTTCGTACTCATATATAGGTATATACGTATCTAATCTATGTATGTACATTCGATGACTCTTCCGACACGATAACGATTTTTCGTTGAATGAAACTCGTTTCTATCTTGTCGACCGTGTATTCTTTGTGAATAGAGAAAAAAGGACGTGAAAGAAAGAATAGAAAAATGGGAGAAACTCCGTGGAAGTATAATTTTTACCAGGATATATATATATATATATGTGCGTGTGTGTGTATATATTTTCTAATCTTTAAAGATTAGAGGACCACAGAGAAAAAAGAGAATAATTAGAGTTTGCCGGCCAAATGTGAGGACTTTAAATTGCCTCGATGAACCTTTACCATCTTTAGCTACCCCTACGTAGATGCCTGCAGTAACCTCATACTAGCCGTCAGACTTTATTACATTCAGCGCGCCCTCTATTTATAAAGTAATAGTGATTTATAAACCACGCTGGGAAATAACGAAGGGTTGGGAGACGGTGGGAGATGTGAAACGTGAATCAACGCAACGTGGCTCGAACGACAAGAACGGACGCCGAGCTTTGGTACGCTCGAAGGGTAAAAAGAAAAGGGTGAAGGAGGAGGGTTTGCGTCGTTTCGAAAAGAGAAAAGGGTATAACGCAAAACCTCTGGCTACACATAGCCACGACGGAAACTTGTTAAGCCTTCGTGAAAATTAAAGAGCTTACGCTAAAATTACGAGGGAGCGTAGAAAACTGCATCGGTGCGATGCAACAACGTCACACAGCTGTATACCATTTGCAACAAGTTACCGGAGAAACGTTCAACTTTGGACAATACCAATTTATTTTCAACATCCTCTTCGATACTCTAGCACTCTTTTCCATTTTAATTCACCGTAGACCCTCGAAATTTCTAAATACAATCATTTATATTTCGTGATAAGAGAAAAGAAAGAAGAAGAAAAGAAAAAGATATTAATCAGAAAGCTTGTAAACTACTTAGCGATTATTAAGAGGGACGCGTTAATGAAATAATATATACTTATCTAGAATATAGAGAAGTTGTTTATTGGACAATGCGATTTCACTCTCATGATTGCACTTCAGCTTTTGATGAAACGTTTTCAAATGCTCGTCGTGTAATGAGCGTTTGCCCTGCCGTTCCACGCCCTCTCCTCACGTGAACATCATTATTAACGCAGTCACAAACGAAAAGGTTCGTCAGCTGATCCGTTATGATTGCTTTTCCGGTTCGGCGACAACGATGATAAATTTTTAATATCGTCGATATGATTTTACCTAGATATAAATATGAAAAATCAACGTTTACCTCTTGTTTTCTCTCGTCTCTCTTTCTTTGTTCATCTCTTTTTTCTCCTTCTTCCTTTTTTTTTTCTTTTTTCTTACCCTTGAAATAATTTCGAGCGAAGGAGCTGATCGCCAAGGATGACGTTATGTATTCGACTCTCGGATCTGGGTTGAGACAAAGAAAAGGAGATAGACAGCGCGGATAAAAGACGGATAGACCGGTTTCGTTCATAATGAATGCGGTGTAAGTAGGTCGTAGAATATTGCGAAGACGCGCTGAAAACGATTCCGTGCCGAATAAAATCGTACGAAGTAATCCAGTGCGTTTTCTTCTTCTTCTTTAAGAAAGAGAGAAAGACAGACGAGTATACGAAGCATCAGTGTCATTAACATAAAAGAGATCATTATCAACCGTATGTCTATTAAAAAAATGATTTCTTTATTTATCTCAAAAATCAACGAAATGTTTCGAATGGACAACGACACTCGCCCTTTCCACATTCTACATCCTCATCACCCCACTTCTCTTCCCTTTCTTTCCTTCCACCCTTTTATTTCGCGAGATGGATAAACGGCGTTTCGTGTCTCCTGGAATAACCGGCCACGATACTGCGGCATGAAATTGGACGACGCTGTCACAAGAATCGCATTAGTCGCCGAGCGTAGCGTGCTGGAAAGTGCACACACAAGCTAATTACAGGACGACACGAATGCCTCTAATTACTTTTATTCCAGTTCCGACGAAATTTGTTGGTGCGGGATTTCCCGTGGGCAACGTATACCCTCACGCTCGCACCCCATCCCCACTCTTTCTATTTCACATCCGCGCACTATCCCTCTCTCTCTCTCTCTCTCTCTCTCTCTCTCTCTCTTTCTCTTTCTCTCTCTCTCTTTCTCTCTCTCTCTATCCATCTATCTATCTATCTATCTATCTATCTATCTATCTATCTATCTATCTATTTATCTCTCTTTCTATCTGTCTGTATGTGTTCATAACAGCAACGTTCATCTAGTCATGTACGTCTACTAACCGCTTTGGTATCACCGGTCATTAAAATCCGCGATCGAGGATAATCCGTAAAGTGACCGAAATCTCGATGACAGAACGCCGACAACTGGCAATTTCATTTCATGGAATAGCGCATTCAACCAATGCTATTCAGCCAACACCCAACGATTCCTACCTCGACTATTCCAAAATCCAAGTAGGATTTTCATTCGTTGTTTGAAATACCAAATGTGACATTTCGTTTCGTTTCCACTTTCTAATTTTCATTGATCGTAAATTTTTTTTTAAGATTTTCTTTTGATTTGTATAGAACAAAAAAAATAAGAAAAATTCAAAGACGAATCTACGGAAAAGTTTGGAGTATTATCGTCTCGTTCCATGTTCTAAATCCTTCTTTTCTTTTTTTTTTTTGTTTCTTTTGATCTCTTAGAGATCTTCGTAAATTTGATCTTGGAAGAACACACGATCTTTTCTTTATAGGGTTGTGACTTATTTAGATGGATATTTAGAACGTCCGTACAGTTCTATTTCACCTATAGCTCTGTGATTGTGTGCAACTAAAAGAAAGGAAAGGCGATATCTGCTCAGAATTTTCTCGGAACACAATCGAAAAATAGAAAGCATCTACCTACCTACTTACCTACCTACCTACCTAGCTAGCTAGCTAGCTACCTATCTATCTAGCTACCTTTCGAGAGGCATGGTAGATCTTTTAAACGACACTGCGATACCGATAGGACAAGAGAAAAGCCGATGCTAGCACGAAATTGCTTTACTCTTCAGGGACGACGATCTCGTCCGTCTCACTGGCATGCGATCGGCTCGTTCCTGCACATCGATAGTAGCAATTTACCTTAACCATTAGATACTTATCTCTTGAACGATTTGGAATCTTCTTTTCTTTCAAAGAAGAAACCATCGCCTTTCGCCTTGTGGAAAACGATGCTTGAAGTACCTATATATTCTTTTAATACGACGTCTTGCATCATTAGATATCAAATATAATCACCCGTTATGTATATCGATATCTCGATACTCGTATCAAACTTTTTCTCATAATGATACCAACTTGAAAAAGGAATAAATAAGAAAATAAATATATTGAAGAATACCGTTATCGACTACAAAATTAGAGCATCATTAATCCTTATAGAATAGCCAATAAATGTATATTATAAAAGTATTAAAAGACCTTCAGGAAGGGAAATAAAGTATCTTAAATGGCTCGAGGATAGCGATTTAGTATCGAACTGATAGTAAGTACGAAGGGTAACTTTAACAAAGACGAAGGAGAAGGTGTCAATAAGAGCCGCGAAGGGTTGGAAATATCGGACTTCGCTCATTCGTGCTTTTTGTAAGCGTGCCGAGGACAGCGTTCTGGTAACGATAACGACAGCGACATCAACCACCCAGCCAGCCAGTCAACCAGCAAGCTAGCAACCCAGCCAGCAACCCAGCCAACGTTAGTCTACTACTTCGTGTTGGTCAAAGAAGAGAAGCAAGGCATGGTTGCTTTTTACCCTCGGTTTTTTTCATCGCGAGTTCAAAGGAGAGATATTATGGGAATAAGGAAGGAAAGGGCAGGAGAATGAAGTCGGCCTTCCTCATCTCTCTCTCTCTCTCTCTCTCTCTCTCTCTCTCTCTCTCTCTATCTCTTTCTCCCTTCATTTCTCCTCCGTTTTTTCCTTCGTCACTCCTCATTCCCAACCAACACACCACCGTTATTCCACCCCATCCAGACTTCACTTTGCGCGGTATTTGAAAATAGCCCGGAAGCGAAGCTTAGCGAACGCAGGCTAAAAAGTTTGGTAGGCAAGTACCTAACCACCTTACCGAGTTGGTAATTCAAACAAGGCTAAACCCCGTGGTGAAGCAGGAGGATCCATAAATCGGTAAAAGGAGAGCAAAACGCCTAGATTGAAGAAAGTTGGGGGTAATAGATAGGGAGGTATAGGCGTCCCACGGAATACCAAATGAGTGGAGAATAGAAGCGCCTTCAAGTCACATATTCTCTACCGAGTGTTTCAACTCTCGACCTTTAATATCCCCCATCCTGATCCGAGATCCTTTCTCCCAACCCTTTTCCTTTCCTTCTCTCTCTCTCTCTCTCTCTCTCTCTCTCTCTCTCTTTCTCTCTTTTTCTATCTTTCTTTCTCTTCCTTGTCGACTAACCGTATCGCGATTCTTCTTCACCAGGTCGTTTCTCCAATATTTCCAGACTTCCCAATTCCACGTGAGACCTGCGAAGAATAACTGAATTCGATTTCCACGGTGCAGTCGCGAGAAACAACGCTGCTGATGCTCTCTCTCTCTCTCTCTCTCTCTCTCTTTCTCTTTGTGCTTCTCTTTCTTTCTTTTTCTTTTTCTCTCTTGCTTCTCGTTCTTTTCTCCCTTGTGTCTTTCTATCGAATCTACTTCGACGAAATAATTTCGAAGCTTGCAACGGTCCAAGAGATTCGATTCGATCGTATAAGCACTTGTTTGTCGCCTCGATCCAAATTTGTCGACAATTCGAATAAAAGAGAGAGAGAGAGAGAGAGAGAGAGAGAGGAACGTTTTATAGAGATTCGCAATAGAACGAAGAACTCTTGCTACGGACGGTTTGCGAGATTTTCATCGCGAAAAGTTAAGAACTCCGGAAGTAATAGCCATGTGGATTTAAGAGTAGAGTCGAAAAGAGCGAACGAACAAATGAAGGAAGGAGGAAGGAAGGAAGAAAAGATAGAAAGAAAGAAAGAAAGAAATAAAAAACGAAGAGGTCAGAAGGGAAAAGTTTCGGCCGGTTGTCAAAGTCCATTCGCAAAGTCGAACGATGAACGAGGAATTCAGTGTCTAATTGAAGACTAGTAGCTAGGACGATTTTAGCAAATAACCCTGACCTCCTTCCTCCACGACTTTCCTAACTATTTCTCGAAGCGTGAAAACAACGGTAAAAATCGTTAAGTTAACGACGTTTTTTTCTTTTAAAACGAACGAAACGATCGGCTTTTCGAGACTTTACAAAGCTAAACATCGACTCTCGATGCCGATAACGTGCCGATCAATTTACCTCTTGGACTACGTCGATAGCATTTATTCGATGCAAAAACTTGTGTCCGATCGAACATCGAAAGAGTATAATCCGTGGGTGTACAATAGTGGAGTGCGCGTGCGCACAAGCTCAGGTACATTCAAAAGCAAATACTTCTGATGTATCCGACAACGACCTCCAAACACAAAGCAAACCTTCTGCCAGACAGAATCCGTAGAGAGATTCAGGTTTAAAGCGGTATATTCTGGATCACTGCCTCAAATACGATATGGTATGCCGCCACAAACGCATTGTGTAACATCAAAGTACCGTAATCTACTTAGAAATCCGATATTTGCCAATACGTTCCCCGAGCGCATGCCTTGCCAGCGTTAAATCTCTACTTCTCCGATGCGTTACAAGCCCATTTCTACCTTATCGTATCATCGAGCGTACCAATTAAATCGAGAGGACGACATTGTAAAGGTAAAAGTAGAAAATCATATTTCAACGTGGAACTACGTAAACGTTCCGTCTACTTTACCTCCTTTTATTTTTTTTTATCTTCTTCTTCTTCTTCTTCTTCTACTCCTCCTCCATTCTCTTCTCTTTCCTTCTTTTTTTCTTCCTTTTTTTACCTTTTTTCTTCTTTTACACTTTTTACTATTTTCTTCGCCTGTAAGCTCGAATTTCTTCGAAGAGAGAACGAAAGAGAAAACGAGAAAAAGAGAGAGAGAGAGAGAGAGGAGAGAAATAAAGAGAGAAAGGGAAAGAGGAGTAAACGTGATTTTTACAACGATTCTACCAACCTACTACCAACCTACATAAGTATACGTTTCTTTGTAATACACTTTTAACGAATCGTTTAAAGTCAAGGAAAACGAGTCGACAAAACGATAGTGTGGCATCGAGGATCGTAAAACGGATACCTAATTTCAACCGTTTGCTTTCGGGAGGTTCGTTTGTGCATTTTGACGATACCTTTATATGTACAAGTAAAGAATTTCTACTACGCGTACCATGAAAACACCGAGGAAATAATAAAAAGTGATTCCGTGCTTGGAAAGTATCCGGTGAACGAAGGTAACAAAACGAGTCATATAAGCCATCGGCCAAACGCATCGAATGCACCGGCCGTACTATCCGACGTCACACTTTCATAAATTCTCGTTCACGTAATTTGACTCACTGCGCTTCACCTCCCTTTATTACGTAGCACAGGACGTTCGGGATGCTCTTTCCAAGTCGCTACCGACGAAATATTCCGCTTCCTTTCCTACGTGGAACGAAGAGAAACGGCCTTGAAAAGAGTTTCGTTGGTATGAGAAAAAGTCAGAGAACGTTTCACCATTATCCTATTTCTTTCCTTGTATCATCGAAATTTTTCTTTTATTTCAAGGATTTTAGTTTAGCGTGAGTTTTTAGAAAGATTTTGCAGGAAACGTGAGCAAAAGCTAATGAATAATAAAACTTAGGAAATGCCAGCTCCAACGCGATCTGAAATAATATAAAATTTTGATATTGGCCCACAGATATTACTTGCAATAGTAGTTTCTCAAACGTAGATTATCCTTGTTTTCTTTCATCCTTTCTTTTTCTTTTTTCTTTTGATCAGTACAATTTTTTTTATCGCTCTCCTATTAGAATAATCTTCGTTTATATTTTTGTAAAAAAACAATACTATCTATTTTCTTTTTTCTTTTTTTTTTCTTCCCTCAAAAATCAATCATTTCTCTTGATCTAAAATTTCATATAAGTGTCGTTATTTTAGAACACAACGCATACTGACAGGAACAATGTAATAATGAAAGTCAAATATTTTTAATCGTTACTACCGCGGAAAGCCACCGCTCGTATGCGCTGTAACGCATTTTGGAAATGGGTGCACCGCGCGCATAGTAAATGGATCGACCAATATTTGCGGGCTTTTGGCAAACAATCAAACAAACAGAAGCTACACGCCATGTTCGAACTAAATGTTAGTTAGCGCAAGTCAGGTGTGTGTCATTTCCATTAGTAGTGGTCGTGATTGTCTGGTCTGTAACGTGCGCCATCCCTTCTCTCTAAGCGAGCCGTGCACACATTTGCCACTCTCCTACGCTTAACATTCGGAACATTTATACCTATGTACGTACATACGTGGAGTAGGAACGATGTTACACTTTACTTTGAATGTTAGCTTCGCGAGATTTGTCGTTCTCGCATTATGCGTTTCCTCTCTCTTTCTCTCCTCTCCTTCCCACTCTCTCTCTCTCTCCCTCTCCCTCTTCCCCTCTCTCTCTCTCTCTCTCTCTCTCTCTTCCCCTTTCATTGTATTTCTCGACCTCTTTCTCTTCCTCTCTCGACCCTGATATCGTTAAACTCGTTTGCCCTTTGGGAGCTCGCATATTCAACGCATACTGATATTAAACAAACCCCAGGGTAACGTAACGCATTTCAATAGAGAAAGTGAAACATTTATTTTACTACAAGTAGTAATAGATGCAGATGGTATAGACGATCATCAAAAATATTAACTCGAAACGTAGCAGTCGAAACGTAGAAAGACTGTTGAAGGCATGGAAAAAAAAAATACGAACGAACTGTCTATATTATTCTTCCAAAACAATGAAAAATAAAGATCAAAATTAGTCAAGGTAAATCGCAATTCGAACGTAATCGAGAGTGAAAATGTGAAATTACTTCCGGTCGAGGCAGAGAAAGAATGGTGTCGAGTTCGTGACAAACGGAAATAATCCAAGAGAGGGAAGTATATCGAAAATGCACGCATGAAAAAGTTGATCCAGAACGATAAACGAGATACATAGGAAGAGAGAGAGAGAGAGAGAGAGAGAGAGAGAGAACACACAAAACGACGTCGTTGAGCGAAAACAAAAATCGTAATTCACCGGGACAACTGTATTTTTCTTCCGCACGGGGAATCTCATCCGGCAGATTGAATCGTCGACAGTGAAAGAGAAAGAGAGAGAGAGGAAAGGTGGGAGGAGGTAGGAAGGGAGAAGTATACATACGTATACACGCGAAGCTCTGTACCTGGAAACGACTTTGATGAAGTTACAGGACAGGCAGACAACACCCTGCATTCACGAGGAACGCCCGATTGCAAATGTCTCTGCTTCGAGAAAGTTTGTATCGGTAACACCGTGGTGGGCGAATCGT
This sequence comes from Vespa crabro, assembly GCF_910589235.1. NCBI lineage: Eukaryota > Metazoa > Arthropoda > Insecta > Hymenoptera > Vespidae > Vespa > Vespa crabro. The sequence goes on from NC_060957.1 coordinate 7,966,521, forward strand.
TGTCAAAGTAAAGGCCATAGTACTCCGAAGGAAACGGAGAGACGGAAAATCGAGAGAAATGAAAGCAAGAGAGCGAGAGAGAAAGAGAACAAGTGCATTCTATCGTGTTTAAAGCATAATACAGTACTCGAAGAATACCTGACTACCAAAAGGGAATAAATTTTCCGACAGTATTACCATGTTAAAGTAGAAATGAAGAAATTGAAAGTTACAAGAAAGATGATACGAAAGATAAGAGTAGAAGAACGATCTGAATGTACTCCGTTGTAATGTATTTAGGATAGGGATACACATTCACGCGAGTATAAGCCACATAATTCATCGTCTGTGACCCATATCCAACTAATTTTCAGATAATTAATATTTCAGTCGCGGCTTTGTTACGCGCGAGTTAATTTCGATTTGGCCACGTTTCAGTTTCCTGCAGTGCTCTGCCACCACTGTATGGCTCGCCCCTTGCCCCGGCCCAACCCCTTCTGCAAATGTCCTCCTCTCTCTCTCTCTCTCTCTCTCTCTCTCTCTCTCTTTCTCTTTCTATTTCTCTCTCTTTCCTCTTCCTCCGCTTTTACTGCCCATTGCATCTCCCCATCCCTCTCTCCCTCTCTCTCTTTCGACGCTTCCACTCTTTCCCCTCAGTTAAGCCGTTTCCCGTGGAAAGCACCAACCAACCAGTCGTGTGCATTCGGACGAGAAGTGCGTGCATAATTTATTTTCACCGTACTCTCTCTCTCTCTCTCTCTCTCTCTCTGCTTCTCTTTCTCTCTTATTCTGTAGCTCGCTCGTTGCATCCTCCCTCGTTTCCTCTCTCCTTTATTCCGTTCAACAACATCCCCGCAAACTTCGTGCCGTGGCGATTGAAAACGCGCCTATCCGATTTGCGTGTCGTTGCTTTGATATCGCTGGAGGACAAACAGGGGCCTACAGAGGGTAGAAAAACTATACAATTTCTGCATTTTAATGAGAGAAATCTGTTTTAAAAAACGAGATATATATATATATATGCACATTTTTGTGTGTATGTGTGTGTGTATATATACGAGTATATATAAATTTCTGTTTCTCTTCTTTCCTGTCATTTTTAGTCCTTTTGAATTTCAGAAGGGATAGAGAACGGAACGTGACAAGGGATTATTCTTCGAGCTGGAGTAAAATTAATCGTCAGGGTTGCAAACAAAAGGGATCGCTCGGAATAAACTTGATTTATTTTCTACCGACATTTTATTAATTATACATCAAAAGACGTTAGATATTTTATATCGTACGAGTTATAATTAGTAGAAGGATATCATATATATACATATATATACTTTATATATACATATATATACATATATTGACATATATATACATATATATACATACATACATATATATATATTTACATACTTATATATATGTATATATATATGTAACACTTTCAATAGTTAGTATAGAAGGGTGGATCATAATCGTACCGAATTTCACCCCCCATTCATTTGTTGCTTTTCTACAAACGTATTAAATACCTACTATTTGGCTCGCACATCGGATTAAGCCACAAGCACATTATACCCGAGGTTTACTATCCCGCCTATAACATAATTATTATTTTGACTTGGCTAATGAAACAGCGAGCACCGAAGCGTTAGTAATCAACTGATTAACGTTTCATAACCATTATTCGGGGAGAGATAAAACCGCTTTTCCACAAAGCAAGCACTATATCTCAAACCACATTACGTGTAAACGCATTAGTGTATTTGATCAAATATCGTTTGGCGATCGTTTCGTTCGATTCGTTTACGAATCGTTACGATAAAACGTTCCGCGAGATCCACTAGTGGGAGTCAATAATTTATTTTCAACGATCACTGCTAAAAAACGATAGCGTACGTTTTATCAAAAATATTTCGAAATGGAGCATCGCGTGATTTGAAGACTATACACTGACTGGGAAGTACAAAAGCTTCAGGATTGCATCAGGACTCTCCACGTTACCAGGAAATGGCGATCGTTTCCTTTCCATGGCCTCAGTAGCCGTTCCTCTTTTTACTGAGGATTTAACTATGCAGTATCTCTCCACCTCGAGTAATCTTTTTTATCCTTAATACAATAGAATTTCATTCTCTAACATGTTTTTTTCGAAGAATACACATAGACCGATACATTTATATCTTCCGAATTTAATTTCATTTTGAACAGATCCTCTAGATGAATTCGTTTTTATCCATATAGAACATCAATCAGCATTTGAACTTAAAAAACATATTTCTACCTCGGTAAATTATAAAAATCTACGAAGAAAGAGATAATTACAGAAATATAGAAATAGTCTAAAAACCGAGAGAGATATGTAGATGCAAAGAGCAAGTAAAAATAGACGCTTGAAAACGATCGACGATTTACTAAAACATTCATACAAAAGTATTAAATGCAACGAACGAATGTACACGCATACATCGTTCACTTCTTTGGCCGCGCGTCGATATTGCATATCGAGGCACAATTTCTCAGATCATTACACCTCGCTGCTTGCCAGCAAGCTACGAACGCCATCAGTGCGGCTGTTCGATGGGAGAGAGAGAGAGAGAGAGAGAGAGAGAGAGAAAGAAAAAAAAGAGAGAGAGGAAGTTGGAGGGTAAGGAAGAAATGATCTAGGATTTCGCGTTAAATCATGCAGCCGCCAGCCATCAGCAAGATTGCCTTCGTGATTTTTCCATTTGGCTGCAAGCAAACTCGTAGTAGGTAGCTCGATAGATACATAAGTATATGTGGAAAGAGTGACTGAGTGTCCTTGAATGTAAAACTAAATGTATAGCATTCCAGGTCCATTGCGATTGGACTATTTTTTCCTATTATACACTTGCCTTTCCTATTATACTATTATAAAAAATGATATTATTTCTAAAAGGAACAAATTAAAAGAAAAACAGAAAAAAAAAGAAGAAGAAAAAATAATATTTGATGGATCAGCATCCATGGTTTATCTTGAGGAAACGGAAAGCGAGAAATTCATATTATTCGTCGACTCAAAACGCATGGAAGTTCATCGATCGTACGAGCACGGAGCTTCTGTTTTCACAGCGATAACAGGAAGTAAAAGGGAGGAACAAGTTCCGGACTCTGTAGTCCGGTAGGACGATTATTGCGGTTACGTGGGAAGTTGCCGAAGTGGAAAACCACCGGTCTTATCTTATCGCCACGATTTTAGCCGCTTTTCGTTTCAACGTTGAAACACCGGAGCAACGTTTACTCGAATTCCTTAAAATGATTGAAATATTTCAAGGACAGGTAACCACTTTTTCTTTTTTTTCTTTTTCTTTTTTTTCTTTTTCTTTTTCTTTTTCTTTTTTCTTCGTGATACCACAGAAAGATATTTTTCTTTCGGCTCCCTACCATCGTTAGTACGAAATATAGGAAGAATAAAAAGAAAGAAAGAAGTAGGTAGTTGAGATGACGGTAGCGATCGAAAGAACGCGATTAGATTGCGAGGCTCGTTCAAGAAAAATCGTAGCCCGACGTTCCATCTTACTCAGCAGACGTCTCAAACGTTTCGTTCCGAAAAGGATACGTTGCTAGCTAGGTAACTACCTAGCTACCTAGCTAGCTACCTGACTAGGTAGCCATCCAGTTTCAGAAGAGGTGGGAGGAAAGTATTATCCGTATAAGAGAGACCGATCGAGCAGATCAAATTGAAGTTTAAAGAAACGGTCGAAATGCCTCTCGAACGTAGCCGAGTGCACTTCGTGTACGCGTTCTGAACGCGAAAAGGATGAGACGAATAAAAGGTGGGAAAGGAGGGAAAGAAGAAGAAAAAGAAGAAGAAGAGAAGAAGTACCGTCGTAAAGAGCAAAGTAATAAGATGTCGAAAGAACTTAACATCCTGGAAGCATCTTATAGTACCTTTTAGAAAAGAGACAGGACTCGCGTAAAATTAAACGAAGCTTCCGCGGATAATAATGAACGTTCGACAATCTATCCTACGAAAAAGGAATTTATCTATCTGTGTTTTAAACTCAGAAGACTGAAGTAACATAATTGAAATCAAAAATGTCTTTTGAAGAGGACTACGAGGTTGCATAGTTTTTAATTCTCTTCAAGTTATTCTGATATTCGAAAAGCAGTCTTCTTTTTTTTCCTTCCGTTTCTATTTTTTTTTTTTTATTTTCTTATTCAACAGCACTGCTTTATTTTCATAGTAAAAAGTTGGACAGGTCGATAGGTAAATAGGTAGTCGGTAACTCGTTCGAGGAGAAGGCATTTATAGCGTAATTAGCGCGAGCAAAGTTAGAGCGCAGCCCCTTTAATCGAACGACAGATCATGATAGTGCGGTGTACAAGGACACGGTAAGGGAGTGAAAGTAAGAGAGAAAGGGAGAGAGAGAGAGAGAGAGAGAGAGAGAGAGAGAGAGAGAAGACGCGAGTAATATCTAGCTAGTGGGTAAAATCGGGAGTGGGAAGTCGGGGTCGTCAGCGTCTCGGGGCCAATACCGTAATTAACCGTAAGTCGATGAATGTGAAATCCGTGCCGAGTACTCGAGGTTATAGGTAGGAGCTAGAAGAGAAAGAGGATAGAGTGGAATGGTGGAAGAAAAGGGAAATGGTAGGGGGATGGTTGCTTGAGGAGTAGAAGTCAGAAGCAGAGAAGACGGCGAGGCAAGGTGCTAGAAGGGTATGGTGAGGAAAGAGAAAGAGAGAGAGGGAGAGAGAGAGGGAGGTACGAAGACGAAGAGAGAGAGGGAGAAGGGAAGAGTCGAGTTTGCACAAATCAGACTAACTTAGCTCGGCAGCGTGTTCGAGGAGAACACTGACTTTACCATTCGGAGAGCCAATACCCAACGGGCTGCTGGTTTCTCCGAGCTTCTGTCTGCTACTACTGCTACTGCTGCTGCTGCTGCTGCTGCTGCTGCTGCTGCTACTGCTACTGCTGCTGCTGCTGCTGCGGGCTGCCTCCGCAGCGTCTCTGCGTTCTACCTCCCGATAAGTCCTAGGGTGGGAGCAAATATTGGCGAGTGGCAAAGTGGAGCGGGAAATCGAGAGAAAGGGAGGCTGGAAGAACGGCCGGGTGGATGCAAAAAACGTACGCTCGAAGAATAACGAAAAACTCAGGCGTACGAATCGCTTAGCTCGTATTATCAAAGGCGTAAGTATACGTAAATGTATCCGCCTCTACGGTCTGTCTGTATGAAAAAGAAGTGGGAAGAAGAAGAAACGGAAAAAGATAGTTGAAGGACGTTCCAGTGACGCGAAAAAAGTAGAAGAAGGAACGTCCGTGAAGTCTCACCGAGATGGCAACTACGACGACAGTGTTTCTCTCTCCTGGGATAAGGAAAGCTCCAGGAAAAATTAGATGAAACGGAGAGAGTAAGAAAATAAGAGAGAGAGAGAGAGAGAGAAAGAGAGAGAGAGAGAGGAAGAGAGAGAAAAGAGGAAGATGAGGCTTAAAGAGAGATTGAGAACGATAGGCAGCTGGACACAAACGGCTGCTAAGAGAAATAGAAAGAGAGAGAGAGAGAGAGAGAGAAAATGAGAGAAAGAGAGAGAGAGAGAGATAAGAAGGAAGAAAAGGCGTCGAGCGTGCTTATTTGTCTTGACACGAATTTATTTTCTCATCCGTGAGAACTCGGTATGACGGGGACGTCCCTTGGCCGCCATATCCCGTGGGATACTTACACCGCTTTGTTATGTCAGACGATTTCATGCTGACGAGAAAGACGAGACGTCTTGGAAGGAAACGGAACAATCTCCAATCTTTCGAAGCTATTTTCTTTGACGCTTCGGAGATATCGCTTTGGAATGCGTTAGTGAATAAACGCTGTTACTTTTCTATCTTTGCTTTATCTCTCTTCCCTCCCCTATCTCTTTCTCTCTCTCTCTCTCTCTTTCTCTCTCTCTTTCTCCCTTTTCTCTCTCTTCCTCTTTATCTTTCTTTCTCTTTATGATTGTTCACCATTTATTTCCAACTCCATTATGCCGTTCTTTATCCCTCGGTTAATTTTGAATATTTCATCTGAAAAGTCTTCACCGAACGAGGCTCTCGATATCTTCCATTCCTTTTCCAAGATCGAGCTAACCGTGGAAAGAGGGACACGGTGGGAACGTGGTATCGACGCCAAAATCGCATTAAGAGATAACCATCGGCCATTACAGGATTTTACGCGTCTCTTCTTCCGAAAGTCGAAAGATTCGCGGTATTCCACAGAGAGAATCCCGAACGATCCAGTTGCGCGATCATCGCGATATCATTGTCTTTCGTTAAAACTATGGCCCTATTGGGAGTTTCGCGAACATATAATGAAGAAATCTCGCGAGCTCGCCATAAAACTTTATAGATTGACCTAGGATTAACGGAGCATACGATCGTGCCTATTGATAGTTATCGCATTTAACGCTATTTATGAGATTGTACATTAATTAAGGGAAATAATCAAGTGTAACATGTGGCCACAAGAAAGGCAAGCTTTGTACTGGCACGATAATAATGTTATCCTGTCGACTGTTTAGAGAGAATGACGAACGCGCTGCTAGGGGATTTTAGAAACGGTACACATTTCTCTACTCTCTAAAATATACGATAACTATATCTATATATCATATATACCATAAACGTTTATATTTCTATGTGTTCGAATATGTTTGCAAAGAGATACGCTCGAATACGTTTACTAGAAAGACAGAGACAGAAAGAAAGAGAGAGAGAGAGAGAAAGAGAGAGATTATCTATCGCTCGTGTATTGTACGTTTGTAGGTATTACCCGCTCGTTGCACCGAAATCCCGTGTTTATTTGTGGCTAAACCGCTTTTCCCGATGCGCTTTCGCTTAGAAAGCTATCTAATATGGTGTACATTAAATGACGTCGCTCACGCTGTAATTTTCGACAGTCAACGTAATTCGAAACAAAATGACGATCGCTTTTGTTCGAAATATTTTAAGCACGATATCCCGTGAAAACATTATGAGAGATAAATAAATACTATTTCAAAGAACTTTATTACATTAGCAAAAAAAATTGTCAAATATATTATATTATTTAAATTTTTATATTATGTTTGATGATTGACCATATTAAAAGCAATATATAAAGAAGTAATACGAAGTAATATAAATGTGGGAACTTCGGATAGCGAAAAAAATATTAATATTTCTTTCATTTTGGAATGAAATTGCATTGAAACAAATTGTTTTTCGTTATCAGAAAAAAAGACCTCGACGATAATCGTCACGTATGTGGCTATGAAAGTAATAAGAAGAAACCCGAATAAAATATTTCGGTCGACTTTCTGGTAAGCTTTAACGAAACACACGGTGTCTTCGCTAATTCCTATTATTCCTATTCTATGGACAGGTCGGAACGCGTTCACTATTGGGAGTTTCATTCTGCTCCGGTTTTCGGTCTCGAGCGAGTACAAGGATAGAGAGATAGAGAGAGAAGGGGTGGTTCGAAAAGCCGGAGAGCGGAAATTCGATAAAGTCTTCGTCAGGGAGAAGATTCGGTCGTCTCTCTAATTGAGCCACGTTCGTGACCGCGTGCTAGCCAAACATAGAAGCACCAGTAGCACTAGTAGTAGTAATAGTATCAGTAAGTAGTAGTAGTAGTAAAAGACATCTTCGCGTGGTTCCACGCACGGTGAGAATAAGTAGAAGCGGAAAACGGAAACGACATGTATCTGACATGAGCAAAAGGAGTCGGTCTGGGAGATGGCACGGAAACGATTCGCTCTCGCACCAACAACGAAAAGGCGATCATGTTTGTTGGACAGAAATTTAGAAAGAAAAGAAGTGATTGCTTTTGTAAGAAAGATAAATATGTTGATCACATGTTTCTAAATCAAATTACATGCAGTGCGTTTTAATCATCTTATCACGATTTTAGATAGCGTATAACGAATTATATTTTATTTCGATCAAGTTCGTCATATCATTTAGATCAAGTTTTTTTCTATTCGTTACCAAAGGAAAATGTTAGAATATGAAAAAAGAACGTCCACTATACTCGTCAAAGTTTCGACTAAAATATATAATGTTCCCACAAGCTTCTCTCGCAATAATCGAGAATAATTTATTCGTTCGCGTGTACACCGGTCTTATTATTTATCGTCGCCCTATCGAAAGACATTTAATCGCGTTATCGCCAGAAAATTAGCCGCTGGCTTCCATGGCCCTCTCGAGTTTACCCTGCGACTCGATGACTTGTCCGCCGTAAACGAGAACGACTTCTCTCTCTTTCTCTCTCACTCACTCTCTCTCTCTTTCTGCTTACACGGCAAATACGATCGCGATAACAGATTCGATAATCGAGTCAAGGTTACCGTAACTTGTACGACTCTCGCGTGCGAGATTCTTGTTTGCGGACATCCAGCTTTATATTTGATTATGGCAATGGCGAAGAGAATTATTCGACGAAGAAAGAAAGTTCGATCGATATTCGCGACTATTGTTGTGACTGCTACTGCTATTGCCGCTATTGTTACTACTACTGTTAATGTTACTGGTGTTGCTACTGGTGTTACTGTTTCAGTAATCAGTTGAATTAAACGTTCTTCTCTTACGGACTAATGTTTACTTTCAAAAATTTCTATGCAAAGTGCGGACGCATTCGGAGAAAAGAAACGGTCTCTGGTTCCTTCTAATGACAACGATATGCCTCAATAACATTTTCTCTTACGTTTCTTTTCTTTTTCTTTTTTTTTTTTATCCTCTTTCATTTATTTTTCTTCTTCATAAAGAAAATTGCAGATATTTCGCATAGCTCGTTACTCGAAAGCAGACAGAAATACAAATTTTTAATTTTCTCACCGACTAGGGCCAAAGGCTATGCTATGTTTAATGTCGTTTTGCGTCCACCACTCGCAGGAAATTAGAAATTCGAGAATTTTTATAGCCGGTCTGTGTACCACGAGTTTAAGCGATAACGAGACAGCACGCAAGAATGATTCTTTTAAAAATATCCTCGAGTCAATTTTTTTATGGATGGAAGGAGGACTAAGCGAGGTAAAAGAAAGAAAAGGAGAGAGAGACAGGGGGAGAGAGAGAGAGAGAGAGAGAGACAGAAAAGAAGAAAAAGAAAAAGAGAGAGAGAAAAAGATTCAAAGTGCACACTCCTCTCGTTGCTTCGCTACGCACTAGACTGACCCCAATGTGGCTTTATTAACGCGCTTTTACGAGGTACGAGAGATAAATTCATTTAATGGCCGAGTAAAATACTCGCCTGGCGTTACTCGTATCTCCTCCTTTCCTCTCTCTCTCTCTCTCTCTCTCTCTCTCTCTCTCTCTCTTCATCTTCTTTTTCGTATTCTTCGTCGGTTTATTAACGAAACGCAATTACATTATGATAACCAGTTCATACCACTTCACCTCTATAGTTTTTAACTGTTACGCCGTCTTAAGCTTTCCCAACACTCAAATCTGTTTTACCATTATATATAGAGTTATATCGATTATTTATTTAATCCTATATTTAATAACGAGTATCAGCTGATCATGCGGAAAATAAAGGATATATATAGGAGATTGGGATTTAGGAAACATTAATATTGTATATTCAATATCGTATAAGTCGATCGATGAGAATCAATTTTTATGTGGAGAAAATCGAAGCAATTATCGCGTATATATGTATATATAAATTAAAAACGAAGTAAGAAAGAGAAAGAGAGAGAATAAATAGCGTTGAGAAAAACAATAAGATTTGTATCATACGTTTAACATTTAAACGATACCATTTGACTCGATGGATATCCTCGATCTTTTTAACGTCTCGTTTGCAGGTAAAAGAAGAGGAAAAGAGAGAGAGAGAGAAAGAGAGAGAGAGAGAGTAGTGCGTGAATATACGCCGTCGATATACGAACATAAAAATACTCTGACTGAAAGAAAATGAAAAAAGAGAGTGCGTAAGAGAGAGAGAGAGAGAGAAAGAGAGAGAGAGAGAGAGAGAGAGAGAGAGAGGGAAAACAAAGAGGTCGGGGAAAATATCGATTTACATTTTAATGCATGCTACATACTTTTTTAGCGTGACCTTAATTTATACACGGCGACGATCGTTCGTAGGAACGAATCCGCGTGGTTTGCGTCTCGCGAAACGATGGAAGCCTCTGAAGATATATCCGAGTCATAACGGGCGCATTGATCGGCCCAGGACGCTTACGCTGGGTTTACAGGGAAATCGCATTAAGTTTAGCCGCGACGCGATTCATAATTCCATTATTAACCCTCACGAAGATGGGAGGAGAGGGTTGAGCGATGGATCGCTTTGTTCGGCACTGAACGAGCGATTTTACGTTATATTCCACCCCTACAACCCCTTCACTACTACTGTAGTCCCTGCCACCACCCATCACCACCTCCAGCTCCACCTCCACCTCTACTATCACCTCTACTACCGTCACCACCCTCGACAGCCTTCTTCCTTCTAAACTCGATCCCAGGACGACGAACAAAGGACATCGAACGTTCCGTTCCTAAAAGTCGTCGGCTGACAGGCCATAAAATCTGTCTTAACTGACGTTCCTATTTTGCTCAGCAATTTCGAACGGAATAGCCAGCGTGGCCGGGCGTTTAACAATTTTCTTAGGGCGTAGAGTTCTACTCGATCGAGGAATCCAATGAAATATCCAGACCCAGATGAAAAGAAATTGCGATCAAAATCCGAGAGGTAGAAGGATAATTTTTCGAAGGTATGATAACTTATATGTATCTATACGTTATACCGTGCTATATATGTATGCGAACCTTTAGAAATTGATTCTGAAACGTAAAGAATAAAATTTTGATTAGTTCTAGTATCGGGATTCGGTTGAGCTCTATCTCATTTCATCTTGCCTCATGATTTTTCATATTTCAAACTCAATTCTCCAAGGTGTGTATATATGTAGATATATATATATATATATATATATATATATATCTACGTATATAGATGCATACATAACTAAGTTAAATTCAACGTTTGACGCTTTCTACAAACGACGCTTTTTTACGAGGACCCGACCGTCGTCGTTCGGTGAAATTTCTAGGATAATAAACGGCGAAAGCACGTAGGTAGAAGATCGCTAACGAAATTGCATGTAATAAGTACCGACGTATAACCGAGAGTGTAATATAACTCCGAACAAATAGCTTTCTCCAACGTTATCGTTTTCGTAAACCAATCGGGAAGGCTTATCGAAGCGCGAGTTATTCCACTAACCGAATACTTCATCCTCCTTTTCTTTGTCTTACCTTGTTTTAACATCCTCCCACTTAATTCGACTACTTCCTTAAAGATTCTCTAAGATCAAAGATTAATTAAACAAAGGAACGCGTTCTTTCGGTTAGCTAAAGATTGACTCGTGAAAATTTCGTTTCACGATGCAAGAATACGTTTGCGTTTAATCGGAGAGCTGTTAAGTATACCGTGCCTACATTCATAGGCTTAATTATTCGTTAGCTGTATGAGAAAGAGAAAATGAGACAGATAAGGATAGAGAGTATCCAGTGCTATGTGTATCGTTTTTATCTCATTCTCCCTCTACCTCTACCTCTCTCTTCCTCTCTCTCTTTCCTTCTCTCTCTCTTTCTCTCTCTTTTCTTCTCTCTCTTTCCTTCTCTCTCTCTCTCTCTCTCTCTCTTTTACTCTCTCTCTTTCCTTCTCTCTCTCTCTTCTTCTCTTTCTACATCATTACGATTTCAACGGGTCAGAGGCATAGACGAGTCCATTTCTCTTGAATTATTCGACGTGGAATCTCGTAGAGAAAAAGAATTAAAAGAAAATGAAAAAGTAGCGTCATCAGCGTCGATAGTTAATTACATTTGACCGTGATAATTACTTGGAGAGAGGACAAAGCGACATATTGCTTGTCCGGCACATCCAACAGCGAAATAAAAGTTCCTCGAATTAAAAATATTTTCTATTCGAGATCTCTTTTTCATTTTAAGCAGCATCGTCCACGTATAATATTTATCTCAAATACATTTTATAGTCCGAGCATTGCGACTGCTTCGACCGCAAATTGTTCTCTCTCTCTCTTTCTCTCTCTCTCTCTCTCTCTCTCTCTCTCTCTCTCTCTCTCTCTCTCTCTCTTTCTGTCTGTCTGTCTCTGTCTCTCTCTTTCGTTCACAAACGTTCCACGCGATCCACGCTCACGTCAGTTATTTATCAAAACGTCTCGAAAGCGAGCATTCAAATTTCCCGAGGTTACACGTGGCCTCGGGCCACGAGGAGAGAAATTTCTACTTGAAAGCAGAACATGTCAAAAGTTCGTCCATCGAGGATCGCTCGTCGCGTTCAACTCGATATATGTATATATGTATGCAGAGATTTATATTTAAACTACAACGTGGACTGCTGGTGGTACCGCCACTGGGCCAAGAGAGCTTGAAAATTATACAAAACTATTTAAATAGACGTGCATGTGGATCAACGCTCGGAGCATTTCGCGCGAAATAACGGGAGGGTTGCTACCACTTTTCCGTTCGAACTTGCAACCTCTCTCTCTCTTTCTCTCTCTCTATCTATCTATCTTTCTTTGTCACACATAGGAGCATTCATGCACACTGACGCGAACATCCACCCTTTCTCCATTTCCCATTTCTTTTTTCCTTCCCTCCCTAGTAAATCCATCAATTTGAAATGCAGCCAGGAAATGCGCTTGACCGGCGTAAAGGTGAAAGTAGGAGAGGTTGGAAGGATGGATAGAGAGGGGGTGGTTGGTGGTGCACGTCGACGAGGTTACTACCGTTGCTGTTGCTGTTGCTGTGGTTGTGTAGCCTTTAGTTTGGTAGGAGGTTGGAAAGGGTTGGAAGAGAGTGTTGATGCGTCGATCGCAGGTAGATGAAGAAGAAGAGCGAAAGAACACATCGTCAGCCGACCAGGAAAACGAACCTTCACTATAGAATGCATTGAATCGTACCGAAATAAAAACACCCTTTTGAATGTTTTATACAGAAGACTACGGCCGACCGCACGAATATACATATACATATATGTACATGTATAGACAGGTACGTATGATTCACACAAGAGGGTGGTTATCAAACCACCCTCTGAACCGATCTACCTTCCGGCCTTTCTTTACTTTTACATCCGATACTCTTTGTTCCTTTAGTTCCCTTATTCTTTTTACTTCTTTCTTTCTTTCTCTCTCTCTCTCTCTCTCTCAAATAGTAGTATTTACTCTTCTATCTCCCGCTATCTCTGAGTCATTTGCACGAATTTTACCCTTAGACGTATTTTAAAATTGCTGAAACGTGCCTACGAAGAGAGGATAGTGAATAGATTTCTCTAGTTTATTGGTCTAAGCCCATAGAAGGAGAGTGAGAGAGAAGGAGAGAAAGAGAGAGAGAGAGAAAGAATCTAGAAGGACTAGAAAAGGGCAGGTTCAATAGCGAAGGCACGTCGAAGGCAAATTCGACGGACGATACGTGCGTGAAAAGCAAGGGGAATCGATTTCTTTAATGGGCTTGGCGCCCGGCACCGGCGCGACGTGAAAGCGACAGACCACTTCGAGGCTGTAAATACTCTCCGCGGGTGATGGCTTCGTGCCGAGGGCGAGGGGTAACTCTGCGAAAGGGAGAAAGAGAAAGAAAGAGAGCGAGAAAGAGAAAAAGAGAAAGAGAGAGAAGATACGAATGGGTTATACTCGCTGACAGAACCAATGGCGAAAACGTTTAAACTTGCATTATTTACTTTAAATTTCATTCAGCAGTGAGTCTCTCTCTCTCTCTCTCTCTCTCTCTCTTTCTCTCTTTATCCTTCTCTTAACATTCCCATCTCTTTTCTCTTAGCCCTGTCTTTCGTCTCTCTCTCTCTCTCTCTATACTTCTCTCACTTTAGCTATGATGCGCTTTCCCTCTCTGAATTCCTATCTCCTGGCTTCCTCTCTGCTAGTAGCAGCCGTCGGTGTTCAGTGGAAAGTTCCGCACGGTGCAGTTTGTCACCGAGCCCCTCGTTGGTTAAGTTGGCAGGTGTGCCTGGTGGTGGATACGGACCACCGACTCTCTCTCTCTCTCTCTCTCTCTTTCTCTTTCTCTCTCTCTCTCTATCGCGCGCGCGTTCTGCGATTAATGGAAAACGACATAAGCTCGCCTGATTCCCGTTCTCTCCCTTCTCCCTCAAACCATCCTTGCCGCTAATGACCTCAAACTCTGCTAGCAAGAGAGAAAGAGAAAAGATAGAAAGAGAGAAAGAGAAAAAGAAAGAGAGAGAAAAGCTGGATCTTCGGCTCGCTCATTAACGGCGAAGCCGGAAGGAAGAAAAGGGTGCTTCGAGAGAAGGTAGAGAAGTAAAGGGAGAAAGAGAGAAAAAGAGATAGAAAATTCACGCCGCAGGTGAAAGGAAAGTCGAAAATCGCGCGACTCGTTGCTGTTCCTGGTCGGCTCGAACGAAATGCGATTCTCAAGTACCTCTCAAACCATCGAGCGGATTATTCAAACTCGAAATTACACGAATTACCGTGACGAACGAGTCTCTTCCTTCTCTTATTCCCTCCTTCCTTCCTTCCTGCCTCTCTTCTTTTCTTTCTTTTTTCTTTTTTTTCTTCTTCTTTTTCTTCTCTCTCTCTCTCTCTCTCTCTCTCTCTTCCTGTTTTATTCCTCTCCGTTACCCAAATAGACAAGGATCTCGTCCAATCTCTTGAAACGATCTGCGATTAAAAATGTACGATACTTTTGAAGAAATATCCTTTCTAAGTTTCGACGAATCATCTCATTTTTAGTTCGTTCGATCAATCTCGAAGAAATTTCGCAGACGGCACGTTCGTTACGTATTTCTGATCGCAAAGATCAATCGGGCGAAAAGAAAATCGGTGTTGTGTCGATGAAGTTGCAAGCTCGATAAGAATATTGATAAATTTTGGACTTTGCGGTTCTAAATAGATCGAGTAAATACACTTCGCTGAGAGTAAATGGATTTTTCGAGATTGGGTCTGTTGGTGCTTCTTCATAAAGTAGAAAGAATAAGAGAGGAAAAATAATGAGCTAGAGAGAGAGAGAGAAAGAGAGACAGAGAGAGAGAGAAAGAGAGAAAAGGATGACAGATACAAATGGATTCCTCCTGAAGCATCAATGGAAAACGGAATCATCGGTAGGGCAATGGCACTATCACCAAACGATGATCCTTCTACTGTTCACCAACGTCGATCTAGATGCCTCCCTGATCTTCCAAACCCCTCTTTCCAACCCACATCTATGTGTATCACCCTCGTGGATTTCATAATAGTGCTGTAACGGCGGGTATACACGCGGAGGAGACAGGAACGACGTTCGATGCTGTACAAGACCACGACACGGTACCCAATTATAGATATCCAACGGAACGGCATGACACGACACGGCACGGCACTTCGCTTCTGCGTAAACGTACATTGCGTTCGCCATATAATTAGTCGCCAGGCCGGCGTTCTAATCGATAAGTGCCTCGTGATATGCGTTTAATTAACGAGCAACCCTTCCACTATCGCCAGGATTCCTTTTCCAAACGTTTGATTTACGTCGAAATCGATCCAAGTTCTCGATCTTTTTTCATGTTTTCTTCCTTTTTTTTTTTCTTTTTAAAACGTGTAATAGATACGATCTGTATTTTAGTGTTTTAAATATCTGTAATTAGGCATTTATTTCGTTCATGCATATACGTACCTACCTAAAGGAATTTGAAAGGTTTCTTATTGATAAATGCAAACTATAATTATCGACAAAATTATTGAATGATACCTATCATATTATAGAAAATTACTGATAAATTTTAATAAGTAATTAACAATAACTTTCAACTAAATTAATGGATCATATTAAAGGTTATATTGAAAGCGATTTGTAGCGAAAAAAAAAATATACGTCGTTCGTACAAGAAGAAAAAGAATTTGAAAGAGAAATAGGAAGACAGACAGATCGATCGATCTATCGATCGATGAACTAATAATAAGAAAGAGCATTGTGTAATGTAATACCGTTTGATTGCCAAACTCGAATCAGTTCGCAGGAACGAAGTGAAACTTTCCAGAGCTCAGTGCGCGTTCCTTCTCGTCGCCTCTCGATTTCACCAAAGCACTCCTTCGACCCTTTTGACTCCTCCCACGGCCTCAAAACTCGCGCCTTACTGCCGCCGGTGGTTAGTTTTCGAATATGCATAATAGTAATTCGTTTGAGTTTCGGCGTGTTAATCTAGAGGTGTGAGAGTAGAAAGTAGGCAGAGTTGGGTTGGAGGGGGGGCGGCGGGTGAAGGGGAGGGTGAGTTCCTAAATCATCAGATAATTACTTTGGTAATTAATTACAACTCTGTTGGGCCGTGGACCCAGCGGCCACGGCAGTAGTAAAGTATAAAGAGAAAGAGAGAGGGAGAGAGTGTGCTCCACTAATAAACGAGCCGTCGACGCGGCTTCCCTCTCTCCTCTTTCAACCCTCACTCACCCTCCTTTCAGCAGCGTTCTCCGGCCAACCCACTTTCCATTATTCTTCCTATTATAAATCACTCATCAACTTTTTTCAACTACCCTTCCTCCCACTCTGCAAGTTTCACCCTCGCTCTTCATTTTCTTCTCTTTTCTTGCAAGAACCGAGAATCCATGGAGCCTGGAAATCTTCGCCTTGAAATCTATCGCTTTGTCATCGGTAAAGTGACAGCCTTAGGTAGATCGTTCGATGAAAAATTCAATGTGGCCGATCGCTTCTTCGAGCGACAACTCCGGCTTTACTTTTTTATTATTATTATTCCTTCCAACCTGGACGACCGATCAATCGATTCGCCGAAAACTCGAGGAAAGATAAATAGGGATGTAGAGAGAATTGATAGGATGACCGATAACGAGAAAGCACTATTTCTAAAATGGATCTCGGAACGCAAAGTTGTTCAGGTAGTTTCGAGCAGAGAACTTTGCGCAAGTTCGGCCGGCAATACCAGTCCATTAGTTAATTGTAATGTCCAAATCAGAATCTTAGTATGCATTGCATGTTCCTACAACTGATCGCGTATCAAGAAATCTACGTTCAAGGAATATTATAAGAATATAATATTCTTGATTGTATTGTTTATGGGCGAAAATAATTTAGGACAGTGAGAAGGACAAAAGAAGGGGAGCAAGTTTGACTAACCAACCCTACATGCTCCTTACTGATCAATGCAAGCGATCGGTCTTATCTCGAAAAAGACACCCTTCCCCCAACACGACAACAGACCCATCTCTCTCGCTCTTTCGATCCTCTCTGTCTTCAATTTCACCCTTCTCTTATCGACGACCCACCATCTCCCGTTACGCAAACTTTTCTGATCGTTCCAGTTATCGGAGCTTCTCTAGAAGAAAAGAGAACCTGCCCTACGTACAGGCCAACCCCATGAAAGCCTCCATCCCATGTTATCGCGCGAGAACACGGACTTTCAGCGCCCTCGAAAAATTGCAAGACCCCTTTAACGGTCCTTCTAGAACTAGAAAGACAGAGAGATAGATAGTTAGATAGAGAGAGAGAGAGAGAAAATAAAGTCGATTTATTATGCGAGGGATTGACGCGTTACACGACCGAACCTTCGAACGATTTCGAACGTAGGTATATGTATGTCGAATTTTTAGACGATCAAATTTTTAAGAATATAGACGTTCCTTTTGGCAAGAATATTTTGATATGTTATATGAAAAATTGTCTAGACGATAAACACGAAAGAGAAATAACAATTCGGCCGTATCTCGGATCATGCCAAAACGAAAGTATTATACAAAGTAGTAAAATAAATATTTTGTAAGTAAAGTAGAGAAGGGCAGAAAGATAAGCGATACCATTGGTATTACCGTCTTCCATTGTGGAACAAAAAAATACAGGAGCCATGCAATAGGATTATTCCTGTACAGTTAATTAAAAAGTCGACTGGGATCGATACAAATCCGCGTTACGATTATACAGCACGGCTTATGTTTCAGGCATTGTTAGCGCAAGCTGCCGTACAAAATATACCCCAGGGACTCATAACAACATCGATGTTGCGCAAACTTTAATCTCGAGCTTACAGTAGTTAGTAATACCCTGCAGCTACGTGTCACCTCGACGACGACGACGACGACGACGACGACGACGACGACGACGACAAGGACAATGACAACGACAACGACAATGACGATATCCTGAACAATTTTTAGTTATTGTTAACAATGTAACCACGCCGACATCGACAAACTTTTCTATCGTAGGTGTATCAGAGAACGTCGATTTGAATTTTTCCTGATATGAATCGAGGATAGGAAAATATTTTGGATGCCGCCTATTTTAACGGTTTGCTCTTTAAAGGGGGAAGAACTTTCAACTTTCTCTCTTTCTTTCTCTCTCTCTCTCTCTCTCTCTCTCTCTTTCTCTGTGTGTGTGTGTGTGTCTCTCTCGTTCTCTCTTTAACTCCCTTTTCTCTATTTTACTCTCTCTTTAATTCCCTGTTTCTCTCCCTCCCTCTTTAACTCCCTCTCTCTCTCTCTCTCTCTCTCTCTCTCTCAGGTAGACATTCAGGAATTTTCTAAGGCATATCATCGATTTTCTAAAATCCTTGCGTCTGGATGTGTTCCAAGCGAGATAGAGATAGAGATGGATAGATAGAAGGAGAGAAGGAAAGAAGTCCTCTCAGATGGGTATGTCGTCTTAGGGACGATCGACGAGGGTAAAAGCGATGTAAATATCTCGTTGAATTCGAAGCGTTTCGGTTAAGAGCACCGATGATTTCCAAAGGATGAATAAATCGGTAATCGAGTTATCGAAGATTCGAAAGTGAGTCGGCCTCGAGCTGAGAAAAGAAATTCGAAATCCATTTGATGGGCGATCGAAGTGTGCCCTTTATGGGTACTCCACGTGTCTCGGGAAAGCCGTGTCGACGAGAGAAGGAGCGAGAAAGAGAGTACTGGAACACTCTCTCTAGGAGGCGATAATGTTGCAAATTTATATTCCGAAGGCGATCGAGTAAAGCTGCTGAATGTGCACTCTTGGCCGCGGCTGGTTTCTCTCTTTCTCTCTCTCTCTCTCTCTCTCTCTATCTATCTATCTCTTTCTCTCTTTCCGAAGATACTCCACCTACTACTCCCAAACCGCTTCTTCCTCGTCTTCTTCGTTTCTTAACTTGCTCCCCTTCCCCTTCGCGCCATCAGTAACCCGCACGTTCATCGTATCTTCTGTGAACGCGGTGCAATTCGGCCATGCTCGACCATCTCTCCCGTCAATCAGCAAATCGACAGCCAATTTTTCACACAACTTTTCGCTGTTCGACAAACTTTTTCCTTCGACGTCAAAACGTAAAAAGTTGCGTGCGCATTCACCAACGGTACGCGAATTCCCTGGCGTCTTTCTCTCTTTCTCTCTCTCTCTCTCTCTCTCTCCCTTCCTATCTTTTCCTCCCTTTCTATATAATCCCTCTCCTATAATGTCCTCTGTGCCTTTTATTCGAATTCAAACAAAAATTCTTTCCTTCTCCTACATTTCCTTCGAATATTTAATATTCCTCCGGGGATTTTTAAAATGCACACTACATTGTCGTGCCGAACGAATGGCGGAAAATATTTTTCGTCGTTTTCGAGTGCAACGTGGAGAGGGAGGAAAATGAGTGAGAGAAAGAGAAACAGAAAGAGTGAGAGAGAGAAAGAGAGAAAGAGAAAGAGAGAGAAAGAGAGAGAAAGAGAGAAAGAGAGAAGGAGAGAGAGAGAAAGAGAGAAAGAGAGAGAGAGATAGCAGCAGCTCACCGACGAGAGGGCCGGGATTTAATGAAAGCACTTCGCTCGCGTTACTAGAACGCTCGGCAGAGTTCGAGACCAAACGAAATATTCGGTTTAATTATGGGTGTGCTATCTCCGACCGCGTGTAATTCGGATCTGGAAAATATTGATCCGTAAGTATAGTCAACGTGGCTTCTACGGGAGACCTTATAACGATGCCTGTTGGTTTCTTTCTCTCTCTCTCTCTCTCTCTATCTCTTTCTCTCTTTCTCCCTTCCTCCCTTTCTTTCTCCTTCTCTCTCTCCCTCTTGTAGGTGTCGACATGCCGAAGAAGAGGAAGCAATCTTTCGAAAAATTATTCGGTTAATTGCGGCCTGGATGAAAACCCGTTCCGATTCCGACGAGAAATTCGATAGAACTTTCGCCTATAAATCGCTATCGTAGGGAGTAATTAATAACGATGGATTAATTACAGTTTTTCTCTCTCTCTTTCTTTCTCACTCTCTCTCCCATACTCTGGAATGTTTTGGTAAAAGTGCAAGAAGGTACGTGAAAGGGATGAAAGGAATATCTTTTTATCACGAAGGTTTGCTCGCTACGATATTAACATAATGAGCAATTAATCACACGAGTTACTACGTGTCTAGTTTTCTCCAAAGGGGGGAACGTATAACATAGAGAAAAGTGAGATAGAGACAGACAGAAAACTCGTACGAAGAGGTTAACAAGTTGATGGAACAAAGAGAATGCTATCATTAGATCGACACAATGTTCTCTCTCTCTCTCTCTCTCTCTCTCTCTCTCTTTCTTTCTCTCTCTTTTTCTTTTTCTCTGTCTATAATGTTGTCCCTCGTGGCACTTAATGTTCACAAAGGGTAACCGGTAAAAAGTTTCGTAATAGCCTCGGTCCATTCTTTCACAGACGACGTCCTATTTATATTTGACTATGATAACGTTCCGCTTCTAAGCTCTCTCCCAAACGACCGTTCGTCCAGCCCGTCCGCTCGTATCTTCCTTCGAGATATTATATGAACGACCTGCATCTCTTCGTCCGAAGATTCTTTGCCTTTTAATGGGCAAAGCATCGTAAAAAAAAGAAGAGAGGAGAAAACAAAGAGGAAAAAGGAGAGAATACTATCTGCATGCTATATACGCTATCGGATTTTCCATACTCTACAGTTTATAATACTATGTTTTCACTAGCAACCGAAAGTTTTCCTTTCCTTCATTATCTTTGTCCTTCTCTCTCTCTCTCTCTCTCTCTCTCTCTCTCTCTCTCTCTTTCTTTTTTTTCTTTCTTTCTTTCTTTCTCTTTTTTTAGATTCATATAATTCTATATTTTTACGTAATGACGAACTACACTCATTTTTAAAACCATTCGTTTCACGTTCATTTTAACCCGATCTTAAATTTACGAATTCGTACGATTAGATTTCAAAATATCCATCGTGATGTTTCTTTAGGAAATAAAAATCATTCCGCGTGGATAATTAAAGCGATCCATCTCTTCATTCGTATCGCGCGTTTTCACAAGGAGATACGTATTTTCCCTTTTTTGGAACTCGATTTCCCGATTTCTCTCTCTCTCTCTCTCTCTCTCTCTCTCTCTCTCTCTGTTTCTCTCGTCTCTCCTCCATTTCCATTCGTCGTGCTGCTTAAAGCAGCCTTTGGCATTCTCAAACAAAAAGAACCTCTTTCCAATGTCTCTCTTCCTCTCTCTCTTTCTCTTTTCCTCTCTTTCTCTCGTTCTCATTCTCTCCTCAACATTGATGCATCCACACGACATCCCGCTAAGCGGTGCCCGCAAAAGCTGCCGACGGTGGTTTCCACGAGTTTTTAGCCTAGCTAGATCGATAGGAACGCCCGAACCAATGTCGAAGGGGCGCTCGGTGAAATGGCGAGAAAGATAGAGAGAGAAAGAGAGAAAGAGGGGAAGGTGGAGAGAGACAGAGAGAAGGGAGGAGTAGAAGGAAAGAAAAAGAGGGTTGAAAAAAGGGTGGGAAAGAGGGGAATGAGGGTGAATGGGTTGAGAAGTGGTGGACGCCACTTTGTGCTGCATCGACATGAATTTGTATCCCTCCGGAGATGGCCGGCCACCGTCCACATTTCTCTCCCTCACTTTCTGTCTCACTTTCTACCCTCTCTCTTTCTATCGCTCTCTTTTTCGACCTGCATCACTCACGGATACGATCGACTTTTTCTCTTTCTCTCTTTCTGTCTCTCTCTCTCTCTCTCTCTCTCTCTCTCTCTCTCCCTCTTTCGGTCTCTCGGTCTCTCGGTCTCTCGAAAAAGCACACCGTTTCTGCGCAAACTAGCCGTCAACCAAAAATACGTCACGTCCAACCGATCCCAAGAGCGAGCAGGCAAGCGGAATATCAAACTCGATCTTTTCGAATGAGACCTGCCACGTCGAAGCGGCTTTCTTTGACTCGCTTGTGCACGAGCGAATATCTATCGTAGCCCGTTGCATCGTGCTACGCATTAATGCGTCCGTCGTTAGTTTCGAAGAAATAACGCGCGTCACGCAAACCTAACCGAATCGATAAACATGACTCAACGAGCCTCGTAACAGTGTATCGGGGATAGTTTTAAAGGAAAGAAAACGGAAGAAAAAAGAATGACGAAACTATCCGTTCTTTAGAAAGAGAAAAAAAAACAATGGAAGATTTGAGAAAGAGAAAGCTCATTTTTTCGTGATTTCGAAATTCGAAGTGAGACATCAATTTTTAGAAATAATGAGGCGACATTCCGTGACGAAACTACGACGTTCTTCTTTTTTCGAAAGCTCACGCAATAGAGTCGTCATTTTTATTATCCCTGAAGTTAAAAGTTACTTCGTCATTTTTTGTCGAAACGTTTTTCATATTGTCCTTTTCGAAAAACAAAGAGAGAGAAGGAGAAGGAAGAAGAGAAAGAAGGTAGATAGCAAAGACGATGTGCACAGATTTTCTAGCGAAGACTGTAATCTCGATCCTTTTCTCGATAATCGTAAAAAAAGCATTTCCTCTTGTTCTTTTCTCTCACCGTTCTCGTCTCACTCCATCTCTCCATATCCTCCGTTGCTTCTTTTCCACGAAAACGGGATCTCATCCGATAGGAAACCTAGACTCGATTGAGAGTAAGAGAAGAAAGAGGAGGAGAAGCAGGAGGAGGAGAATAAGTAGTAGGTGGAAGTGGAGATGATAAAGAAGAAGAAGAAGGAGAAGGGAGATGCTTCCTACTCGAAGAAGCTGGTCGATACTCAACGCCGCTCAGACCACGGGCAAACATTTGCCATGTAATCGCCGCCCGATCCAAGGACCAATGATCCGAGATAAGATTAATTTTTCGTACATCCTAACGTCCTCGTCGTTCCATCAATGTCATCTCGCATTAAGCAACGTAACGTTCTCAATCTTCTCGACTCGGTCCTCCCACCGACATCGTCGCGACGAATCGACGAGTATTATACGCGAGAAATCTAGTGAATTTCCCCCAGGAAGAATTCAGTCGGAACTGGGATATAGTATCGAGTGTTGGCTAATAAACGAACGAACACTCGGAGATCCAATTAGAAAATGTGGAGAAAAGGAAATATTACCATGAAGTAATATAATCTTTAATCATTTGATTATTATTTAGATCTCTGAGTATTTTTATTCTTTCCCTCTCTCTGTCTCTCTCTCTCTCTCTCTCTCTCTTCTCTCTCTCTCTCTCTCTCTCTCTCTCTTCTCTCTCTCTCTCTCTCTCTCTCTCTCTTTATCTTTTACGAATCTCACTTTGTAAAGAAAAAAATGAATCTTACGAATGTGCTTGGAATCGGGAAGAAAAAAATAGATTACTTTAACGAATTCAGAAAATAATAGAAGATAAAATAAAGAATAGATCCTTAACCATCGAACGTAATGTCTACTTCTCTCTCATCTGTATTTCTCTCCTGTTTCATATATCTCAGTCGATCATAATCGCAAGATCCACTTTAGTTTTGCTGAAAAGCGGTAGATTCGAGGCTCATTGGCGTCGGCTTTCCTCCGGAACTTTCTCTATTACACCACGACGTAAATATGTACCTCGTTTAACCGCTCGGTCGTTTCGACTAAAGTTCTCTCTCTCTCACTCTCTCTCAGAAGCGTCAAAGCGTTCTATCGGTTTGTCACTCTCGCCTTGCGCATCAAGCCGTTAAAGGATTCGGGGTTGTACTAGCTGTAAATAGTCGGCGCTCTTAGGAGGATGTGTATACGAATAGGTGAAGGGAAAGAGAACTCAACTATAAGTTAGAGGAGAAAAAGAGAGAGAAAGAGAGAGAGAAGAGCACGGATATTGTGGCGCGATAGCGCTTCACCACTACCGGAGAGTACCAGCTATGCCGTTAGATACGTCGTATCCATAATGCGACGAGCTTAGCGCGCGCATGTTAGGATCGTGCCGGTACAACCGGGCAGATTGAGGCTTAGAGCGACGGCAAACAGCATCAATTTGGCATCGCGCCACCACGCACGTTGATGGATACACGATAGCTGTGTATACAGCTCTCTCTCTCTCTCTATCTATCTATCTATCTATCTATCTATCTATCTATCTATCTATCTATTTCTCTCCCTCTCTCTTGATTTCTCGTAGGTATAGAGAACATATATAGAGCCACGCGAACGCGCAAATGCCGTCGATCGTCGGCAAGGCGGGGAATCATGCTCTACCTAGAGACCATTTAATTAAGCTGATTCAATGTACATGAGACAACCATTCGCAAAGATGGAAAGGAGTAAAAGCAGATCTCCAAGAGAGAGAGAGAGAGAGAGAGAGAGAGAGAGAGAGAGAGAGAGAGAGAGAAAGGGGTAAAGAGATAAAGAGAGAGAGAGAGAGAGAGAGAGAGAGAGAACCAGAAACAGAGACAGGGAAAAAAGAAGACAGACGAAGAGAAATAGAGACAGAGAGAGAAAGAAGAGCTAGAAACAAAGATAAAGAGAAAGGGAGACAGAGGGAAATAGAGATAGAAAAAAAGAGAGTGAGACAAAGACAAAGACGGACAGAAAAATAGAAATAAGATTTACTTGAAATCAAGATTCCGAACAATCTTCGAATATATTTTTCAGTCAAATTTTTCGATTTAACTGAATCAGTAACGTCATGATAAAAATTATCGTGATTAAAATTATCGACGAGTAGAGACGGTGGTCGATCGGCTGGTAGAAAGAGGCAAGCCTCTACTCTTCCCCAAAAGTCCGATGGACAAATCGGGCGCGAGACGTATCTACGTTCGTCTAGGGACGATGCATCATGCATCGCGTCGCTGCAGGTACGCCGCTGCCATACCATACGCGACGCTCCTATACTATACGCCGGCCTTACCCCCCCCCCCCCTACTTCGAGCCCCATGCATTGCCCAATATGTCGTTCATCCCCTAAATCACGACGATTTACAGTTGAGCCCGCGTGAGCGCCCTATCGATGCCAGCTATAGCGTTTGGTGAACGAGTACGTACACATACGGACGTATACACACACCTATACACATGCAGACACATATACGTGTTCTTTCTCTTTCTCTCCTTCTCTCTTTCTCTCTCTCTCTCTTTTTTCTATTTTTCTATCCCTCTTTCTCTTTCAACACTCACAAAGCTGACGAAATAAAAACTATCGGCTAAAACTCGCTCTCTCGGTAGGACGCGTACCGACTCTACATCTTCCCTTTGTTTCGAAACTGTCGACGAGCTATGAGCTCGAAAGAGCAATAAACGAGGGTATCTTTGGAAACAACGAGCTTTTTTCGTGACGTCGACCTACCAACAGCTTGGATAAAAACTATTCTCCGTAAGATTAAATCACGTTGATATTCCTATCTTTCTTTTTTTTTTTGCTGTCTCTCTATTTCTCTCCCCCATCTCCCTTTTCTTCTTTGATTCAAAGAGTTCGCAAAGCGTTTACCAATTTTCTAGATAACAATAAAGCTATCACCAGATAAGTTTGTAAAAATAATTAAAAAATGTCACTCTAATTGCCACAATAATTATTAAAAGTTTCATTCGACTAAATACGTCTATTTACTACCCTCTCTTAGTGGATCAATGAAGATACTCAAGAAACATAACCTTTCCTCGACTTTGTTCTCCCTACGAAAGAGAAAGAGTTAATTGTTTTCGTATATTAGATTAGCTTTTCCAAGAGAATTTCTAATTCGTAGAAATGTATTTATACTGGTCGTGAGCAGATTAGAGGTTCAGTAAAGGATTCAGAGAGGGGAAATGTAATAAGGCTCACATCTAAATTCAAGGCATATTCGACTTTAGGGGATCACCATTAATCATACGATCAACGTCGACTTTCCTAGTCGGACATAAATATTTGCTTTAAGCCTATCCACCCCGAATCGCAAGCGGCTATATTTTAAAGAGCATTCGCCAACGAATTCGATGATACGTTAAAATCGATTTTGTCCACCGATTTTCTCCAGTTCTATAACGAGATCGTCAATCCTTTGACAAATGTGAATACGCGAATCGTGAGGAAGGAAGAGGTGTCGCAATTTGACGATAATAAATCAGAACGAATAGAAAAGAGAACAATCGATCAAAATAAAAATTCATTATCGACAAAAAGAGAAATAGAAAAACAATATTATTGTACAAGCATATATTATAAAAATTATTCTTTGACCTTAACTTAAATTAATTCAAATCATAAACATTGGAAAGGAAGGAAAGGTAATTGATCGTTCTCAATTTTTAAATAAAACTAAAACTCTCGAATTAGAAAATGTTTGAACAGTGGTGTTTTAAAGAGAAAGAGCGTTGGACTCGGTAGCATATCCTACTAGCAGAACAACCAATTTGTCGCAAAGTGCTTCCATTATACGGTCGACAATACACTTTCGATTCTGTAGTATTGTTACGAATGTATCGGGAGGCCGATGGGCTAGCCTACGGTTCGCGATATAACAGATGCACACATCAGCTACGATCAAACGGGACTGCGAGAAGGGGACGAGAAATTGACGCGCTTGCGTGAATCGTATCGCGACTATCGAGGAATCGCCAATGCACTAACAAAGAAATTAATTAGCCCGACGCGTAGATCGCTAATTGATTTGTAACCTCATTAATTAAGAGATCGATCATTGTTCGGCCGCTGTGCAACGCCTTCATTAATCTCGACGAACGTGACATTTCTCTGACAATAAAAATAAAATAAAATAAAACAAAATAAAACGAAATAAAATAAAATAACATAAAAATGAATGGAAAGAAAAGAATAATAGTAATAAAAAAAGGAAAGAAAAAAAAGGGAGCCGACAATTCCAATTTTGTAAAAGATCCGTGATAATAATTCATTTTGTTCGTATCGTATCCATCGGACGTCGTGTATAATCACCCATAATAAAATATTTTTCCGGGCCATCGTTATGCCTTCCCGAAAGGATAACGATTTTAATGCTCGTGCAAGAAAGAGACAGAAAGAGAAAGAGTAACTGAGTGGGGCAAGAGAGGAAGAAGTTGCACAGTGAAAAGTGCACTCAGGCCACAATCGCTAATGACTTTTCTTTCCAACTACCTCCACGACTTTTTTTTTTCTTTCCCTCTTTCATTCCCCCTATCCCTCGTCGCTTCATTCTTTCTCCTCTGTTTTTTTCTTCCCTTTCTTTCCTTCTTCTTTTTTTTTAGTCTTCTTTTTCCTTTTTTTTCTTTCCATTTTTTTTTTTTAGATCAACGAAGCATCGAAGAAAGAGCACTGTAGCGCGATACCGCCTCGTTGTTACGGAACAGTCGAATCGTTGCTTTCTCCGATAACGTTTCAATACCGATCTATTCCCACGAGCAACGGCAATATTCGAGGCGAGAATCGTATAGGAAATCGCTCGCGGTAGAAACAATCGAGAAAGAGTTCCGGCGGGAGTCAATCTGGTTAAAATCCCAATAGAGTGCGGATCAACTGTTTATTACCGATCGACCGATCAAGAAAATAAAACGAAGTGAAAGAAAAAGAAAAAAAAAGAGTGTAAGATGGACAGAGCGGGGTAAAGTAAGAGATGGTGAGGTGAGGTGAGGTGAGGGAAGGTGAGGTGAGGTGATGGGACGTGAGGGGAGGTGAGATGAGATGGGATTTAGAAGGGGTAAGCGGTAAAAGACAAGGACCGATAACGGTAGCTCTGCTGCGAAACGAAGTGGGGAGAATAAGGCGCTCGTATAAAAGAGGGTAGTACCCACCACCACTATCTTCACTATTACCACTACCAATGGAGATAGGAGAGATCACCGGTGAATACAAATGTACGAATTAACCGCTGATTGGCCGCAACTCGATCAACTTCGTGTGATTGCTTAGTTAGAGTTTAAATCAAACTCGTATCGGCTTGATTTCCTCGATTCTCCAAGTGGAATTTGCCATTCTCTTTTCTTCCTTTTTGTCGGAGCAACCCTTGACTTCAGCGACCCCAACACTTTGCTCAACTAGAAGAGAACTCCGAGATGATAGAGAAGACGTCTGAAGAGTGTGGAAAGGAAGAAGGCCGGTCCTTGTTAGGGTATCTCCGAAGGTGTTTTCACGCGGACAAATGCTTTTCACGGTTTCCTGACTTTCCTCGACTCGCCATCGGCACTCACGAAAATTCTGACCGGTCTTTCCTAAGGGTATGATTTAACGAGTACTCAGGTGGAATGTGTGCAACCGAGTATTCCCAAATTTTCGACCTTAGGATTTTTCTCGTGCCAGTTACCACGCGTAAACGCTTCTCTCTCTCACTCTCTCTCTCTCTCTCTTTCTCTCTCTCTCTCTCTCTCTCTTTCTCTCTCTTTTTCTCTCTCTCTTTCTCTCTCTCTCTTTCAAACATACGTTTCTAACCATTGACACGGTACAGCCCAAAAAACCATTATATAAAATTTACGAATAAAAAAAGGATACAAAATGTAAAGGGTCGAACGTTTTATATCAAATTCATTTCATAACAACAAACGACATTTTCATCGAAGCTAACGCTATCGATGTGACAACGAATCGTAAATAAAACAAACGTAGATCCTAAAAGACAACATCGAGCGAAATAAAAAAAATAAAAAAAAAAATAAAAAAAATAAAAAAAGAGACAGAAACAAAAATGTTCAACCCTTCGCATTCATTCTCGCACGAAACGTCAGCGAGTTGTTATCATCTCCCAATATCACAGAGCGTATAAATTCTCCTATTAAATCGCACACGGTTCTGGGATATTTCAAATTAAAAGAAAAAAAAAAGGAGAAAAGAAGGGAAAAAAAGCAATGAAATTTTGTCGAAAGATGGAAAAAGTTTCGTCAGTAGATTCGATAAAGGTAAATCGAAAGAAATGTTCTCCAAGCATTCCACCATCGGAGACGACGACGACGTGTATTTAAAGTGCATACCGAGGCCCGGCCAAGCTAGCAAGATCCTATCGTGACCGAGCCAATAACGGGCAGGGCGTTGCGTGGCGTTCATCGATTACGCCACGAAATCGTCCGTCGACCAATCGGAGGAGATCGTTGAAAGGGCGATTCACGGTCGGCTCGAGTCGGTCGGGATGTGACCCATATTTCCGATCCGCGAAATCCTAAGCCAGGGTTCACAGAGGTTTATGAGTACCCATATGTGTTCTGCCACACCTTACAAACCACCTTACCACAACTCCCACTTCTCTTGCTACGTTCTATGTCAGCCTGTTCATAATCATACTTATCTTCGTCGTTATCGTCGTCATTGTTGTTAATGCTGTTATTGATGCTATTGTTGTTGTTATTGTTATGTTTATTATTATATTGTTGTTGTTGTCGTCGGGGGCCCGTTCGTCATTACTCTAGCATCTAACAGAAGAGAATAGATCCCTATTTTCCTCAGAGACTTTGTATATCTTGCTACCATCCTATCATTTTATCATGAGAAAAAGAGAGAGAGAGAGAGAGAGAGAGAAGGGGAGGAAATATAAAGAGAGAAAGAGAAAAAGAGAGAATGCAAGGAACATTCCTGAATTTCGCTGTCTACCAGCCATTATAAATCAACGATTGTCCCGGGAAATTAAGGAAAGGCTTGATCTACGATCGACTTTTCCACGTTTTCCTCTCTGGCATTATCGATAGAACCGTTCGATAATTCTTAAAGCACGTTCTTCCTTCTTTTCTATCTATATACCCATCGTTTTCTATACTTTCCTCGTCTCTCTCTTTCTGTACTTTTACATAGCAACATATATACACACATACATACATACATACATACATACATACATACATACATACATACATACATACATACATACATACATACATACATACATACATACATACACACATATATATATATATGTGTGTAAGATAAGATCGTGACACGTGGCTCGAATCGCTGTCCACTCGCATTCGTCCTTCTCTACCGGAAGCAATCCGTCCTTTAGAGTGGCACGTAGTGAAAGATCGAGCCGTTTACCGGACAAGTAAGCGAAAGAAAAAGCGACTAATTCCAAGCGAAACATATTCAAGTTTTTCGATAGGGAACACTTAATCTACCCTTTTAATATTTAAATCTTTTACTCAATGATTCGCAGATTTACCCTTCTAGAAATAATTCGACGTTATTGCGGTATTAAAGAGTCGGTCACGAAACAACAATTCGCCAATGATTTTTCTTTCCCTTCAATTTTGTTTTCCTTTTTCATATCGAACTAGTTTTTAATATAAACTCTTTTTTTCTTTCTTTCTTTCTTTTTTTCTTTCTTTCTTTCTTTTCTTCTTTTTATGTTCCCTTTTTAGATAATTCTCGAGAAGCACTGCGATATTGCAGGACCGACCGGATTATTTAAAAAAAATAGTCGATAATCGTCTTGGCAAAAAAGTAATCATATTTCTGAGCTTGAACAGCTCGAGTTATCGAGCCTCATGATCGATCGAGTACTTCCCACCACAAGAGCGTTCTCCTTTACATACTACAAACTCTTTTCTCTCTTCTTTGAACCCTTCTTTAGAAACGTTACGCTTTCAAAAAACTCTCGTTTCGAGCGAGTACCTCTTACTAGAACGATAAGTGAAGAAACTGGAAAACTCTCCTCGTCGATTAAAAGACTGCTGTATGAAAAAAAAAAAAAAGAGAAATAAAGATCAAGTAACGTTCATCGTATCTCGATGATCGTTATTTTATATAATAAAAAAAAAAAGAGGAGTAATTTAGTAGAATGAACGATTCTTTTTGGTATTAAAATATTAATGAATTGTTATTAACGATTTATCTCTAACTATTTAATTTGAAAAAAAAAATCGCATCCAGAAATTATACAACACTTCGCTCTTCGTTGACATCTCACATGTATAATATATAAATTAATTCTAAATATGAATTTTCTCGTGGGAATATATACAAAATTTGACACATGATGACGAGCTTTATGAATTATAGCTTAAAAATTAGAAACATAACTCAGCATCGTATACGTTATTATTGGTTCACTAATGTACGTAGAAAGTACCTAACACGGGCTAGAACGCTCGAAACTTGGTACAGACGAATAATATCATTAGAATTTTAACGATCTTTGCGAGAGC
This sequence comes from Vespa crabro, assembly GCF_910589235.1. NCBI lineage: Eukaryota > Metazoa > Arthropoda > Insecta > Hymenoptera > Vespidae > Vespa > Vespa crabro. Next base: position 7,997,654 of record NC_060957.1, read on the forward strand.
CAACAGCAGCCGCGATCGTTGACGCGCACGATCGCGATGACGACGGTGATAATAATTATGTTTGCGCATCCGTCATCGTTGGCTACCGGGTCTGTCGACGTGAACGATGACTATAATAATACCGGTGGTACCAGACTCGCCACTCAACCGGAATCATCGTGCTGTCCAGCTCCAGCAAAACTGTATTAGCGGGAGTTAACTCGGCTGACCAGGCTCACGAATACATGCGAGAATTCATATAGCTTCATCTTTCTCTCTCTCTCTTTCTCTCTCTCTCTCTCTCTCCTCCTCTCTACATGCTCTTTCAGGCCTCCTGCGTCAGAAAGAGAAGCCTAGCTGCAATAATAAATGACGCTCCATTACTCCAGCTTTATTGAAAAGCCCTTCGTCGAACGTTCGGTAGACAGTAATACGCTATGATGCTCTCTTTCTCTCTATATTTGTCTCTCTCTCTCTCTCTCTCTCTCTTTCTCTCTCTCTCTTTTTCTCTCTTTCTCCCTCTCTTTTTATCTATTTACATCGTTACCAACGATTCGATCGTTTTACAGACTTCCCACATAGATCTCTTTTTTCCAAAGAACCAACAGACCGTTTCTGCAATCATTCGTCTACATGATCTTTCGCTCCTTATATCTTCCTCTTTTTGAAGATTTCCTCGAGAGCATGAAGAATTCTTGCCTTTATACGAAGTGTCAAATAACATGGAAAGCTGGTGAGAACTCTTAAAGGTTTTTCCTTTTCTAACCTTCTTTTTCCTCTTTCTTCCTTTTTTCTCGAAAAGATTTCTTTTCTTGAACACATACATTATTAATTAAAATCGTAATACTAGTTGACTGAGTAGAATGAACTCATAAAGAAAAGTTCTAATAACGTCTTCATAAAATGAGAACATGATATTCTGATTATTTAAAAATTTGATGTCGACGTTATACAGAACGTTTATCAATTAAAAGAGTGACATCGTATGATGTTCGACGAAGTGTCGTCGTTCACGTCGACGTAGAAAAGAATGAAGTTTTGTCGATTTCTTTTAAAAGGAATGATATCTATCAAACAGAAGCTTCGATATCCACCACTCGAGATACGATGACCGAGGAGTAGATGACGAGCTTTCGAACTAATTCACCAGAATGAGCTCACTGTATATGTATCTGTACGTGTCTGTGAACATTTCTGTGCGCCAACCAGAATCTCCTCGGGGGTAGACCATCAAACCGATTGTAATCAAACCACCCTCAATTCCTTCACTGAAACTATCCTACCGGTAGCCCTTCTCCTATCCCTTTTCCTTCCCTTTTTACTTCTCTTTTATTTCTTCCATCTCTTTTTTCATAGATATAACTCGATTTTCGACTACAGCTTCTTAACCCAGTTACCCGATGCATCCTACCTTTAAAGGTGACGGTGAAAGCAAAGGCAAAGAATAAGAAAAAAAAGAAAGTGAATGGGGGTCGATAAGGGTTGAAGAAATGAAAGGATAACGTTCGTTGATCCGATCGAAGTTACTCCGTGAGATCAGATTCGCCATTGGATAAGGAAAGGAGAATGATGATTTTCCAAAGTCGATAGAACTCTCGAGTACTTATTAACGACGCTAATGTGATTTTCGAACATTAGACAAAAGCACCGTGAAGTAGATAGAAAGAGATAAAGTAAGAGGAAACGAAGAAGCGTCGGTTTTCTTGAGGTAATTCGAGATCTCTTATTCTCAATTCGATGAGAAGAGTAAGACGACGTTGTGAAGTCGTTAGAATAAGAAGAAAGTGAGACAGAGAAAGATCTTGCGTTGCAGTCAACGTGATATGCTAATACGGAAAGATGTCGCTCGACCAAAGGTAAATTTGCACGAGATCTTCTAATTCCTATCTCGATCTCGAAAATTTCGAAGATTCCGTGTCGCAGACGATGGACGACGACGAGTTGGTAAAAAATGCAAATGAGGTCAACAAACTGGCACATCAATGGTAATAAATGGAGAATCCATCTTAAACTCTAAAGCAAAGTGGAGCAATTAGGGATAGAGTAAACGAACTGGATTTCGCAAGAACGAAATGCATATTCAGCAAACACGCTAAAGCCGCGGCGCGTAGGTGCCGACAATGGGGTTGAAAGGGGGTAGGAAGAGATGAAAGGTGGTAATAGTAGTGGGGATAAAGGGCTGGTGTATGGGCTATGAGTAGAAAGTATAGAGAGCTTGAAAGTACCGGTTTCGCGCGTACACTATATCGACAGTTTTACCGCGTCTTTCCTGCTTACTGGTGCAAATATTATTTATTGCCGTAGAAGAAAATTTCCATAATTCCAGATTCGGCGAAAGCCGACTAGCAGTCGGCCCACTCTCGGCTTTCTCACCGAGTCTCTGACTCAGCTTCGAATCCGAACGACCTTCTTTTTATTTTCTCTCTCTCTCTCTTTCTCTCTCTCTCTCTCCGTTGTGCACAAGAGTTACATCGCTTAAGTATTTTTCTCAATTTCCCGAGCATGACATTACGCCAACCTTCTTTCCTATAAAAGCTAATATACCAATCGAGACGAAAGCCAACCTCGAGCTAGTAATAAATTAACGCGTGAGTTTCCGCCGAAGCTAAAAATACTTTCCAATGATTTGAAGTTCATGTGTGTGAGTATGTGTGTTTACATAGAAACGAAGAAGAAGTGAAAGAAAGATAGAGAAGAAGAGAGGGAGGGAAGGAGAGTAGAGAGACATTAAACGAGAATGATTAACGATCGAAGCAAATTCGATAGTCTCTCGATTTACCCACAACTGAATTCGAAATCAATCTCGACGCCTTTCCCTTCAATTATACGACGAATTAGATTTAAGCGAGCCTGCAAAAAAAGTAGTCTTGGCGCTCGAACAGTTATTTTGGCGGAAGAGAACGGAATAGTGACTATCTTCTGAACATTAAGTAATAAATAATATTTCAAAGTTCGATCCTGTACATCAGATATTTGAAATTACTTGATCTTTTTCTCACTATATATTCAATAATTTATATAATAATTGGCGATAGTAAACATATAAATAAAGATATCTCTATAGAATATATCCTAATATCTCCATAGAATTATAAACATTTTAAATATCAATAATAATTAAAAATTATTTGAATTTATAAATATTGCCCTTTCGTACGATCGGTATCGACTCTATCTTACTTTTTCTTTCCCATCTGTATTCTCTCTCTCTCTCTCTCTCTCTCTCTCTCTCTTTCTTTATCTTTCTCGTGTAGTCGCCGCCGGGCCAAAGCAAATGCAAACAAAGGCCGCGAATAAATATGGGGTGCACGCGGTATTATCCAAGGTATCTACCTAACCTAACAATGCTAAATTACCGGTTGCAATTTTAATAGGAACGTTGAAAGCGAGGGATACCCTTGCTGTGATTTTACGCTCGGCCGACGCTTTTGCGAAGCCGCGATAATTGTGTTGAATACCTAAAGAATAGGCAACGCGACGACGTTCTGGCTTACCTCAAACAGATTCTCTAGAATCCTTCTTCGTTGTACGGTGAATGTAACGTGTGTCGTTACGCGTACATTGTAATGTTTTAATAAAAAATCATTATTATCAAAGAAACTATATCATAAATACAATCTTGAAAATAGGCCTATGCGATAGAATTTTCATCATACGTTCCTGAAAGGATTTTCGTTGCACAGCGACGCTGACCCTGGTCATTATTGGTCATTATCTATTTTATGGAGAACGCTGATTGCTCCACCAGAAACAATTAATTACCGCTTTATTTTATATCCTCCATACTGTTACAATTTAAAGACTATATATATATATATATATATATATATATATATATAATATATATATATATAAAATATATATATAATGTATATATATAATATATATAATATGTGTATATATATATATATATTATATATAATATTATGTAAATTTGAACAATTGACGAGATATTATAATATAAATTACAATAAGATATCGTATGTAGGTATCGAAAAGCACTCGAAACCCTCGTAAAACAATAAATATCGATTGATCTGGACCATCGATCTGAACTAATAGAGAATAGCGAGATATCTCCTTTACCTCTTCCCTTTTATTTGATTTCATCATTCCAGTACGAACTTTGAAGAGTATTAAAACGATTGTTGTTTTTGAATAAAAATAAAAAATGTTTCAAAGGTGGATCTAGTGTCTGGTAAAATTTTTCTTTTATCATTTCTCAAAGACTTCCTTCTTTTCTAAATCTATTATAGATGTTAATATATATATATATATATATATATAAATGTTTATCGTTGTCATTGATACAGGACAAATCTCGTAAGATTTTTTTATGTATAGAATTTGCGTATAATCTGGTTAGAATAGATCGTATCGAAATTTTCAATAACAGACAAAGTAAACACATGGACTCTATCCTTTTAGTAATCATACTTAACCTGAAACGTTCATCGAACGATAACAGTACGTACGAAGATATCCTGCCGACTGTATAATAATATTGTAGCATTAAAGTATCTTCTTTAAAATTTTTCTCATTTTTTATCATATTTTTTTTCATGCATTTCATATTATTTACTGGTTCTTATGCATATTATAATATATACATAATATATACATAGGAGTTGAACGTTGAAATTACGGTCACGTTCTCTGATCAAGGATATTACTGTTAAATTTTATTATATGTAATTTTAAATGATAATAATAATTTTCGAATTACTCTTCTCTTTTATTATAATCACATACTTGCATATATATATATATATATATATATATATATATATATATATATATTATACAAGTTCATCGTATAGATTTAATCACTCTAACGAAGGCCTTTTATACTCTCTATTTCAGAACACTACCACATATTCGTAGGAGACCTGAGCCCGGAGATCGAGACGCAGACCTTGAGGGAAGCCTTCGCTCCCTTTGGCGAGATCTCGTAAGTCCTCTTAATCTTCCTCATTAAGGACGACTTACCGTCGTCCTTCTCCTAACGTAGCGTAGTTGCTGCTCTATACGAGCGCGATAATATAGCGCCATAATGCGACCAATGATCCTTCTCTTTCTCGACGTAGAACACATATATATATGTTTCATTTTTGGTCAGAATATAATCAACGATGCTCATCGTCTTTAACCGTAATAATAATTATTGATCTATAACCTTGTTAATATTCAAAAAGATAATCATCGATATTATACGATAAAAATTATAGAGAATTTATAACCATCTTTAATATAGAAAAATATATAGACAAGTTTGAAAACGGAGAGGGTGATTCTGAAACTGCAGTATAACCGTATACTTCCGTGTCTAAGCACGGTAAGACTTTCATAGAGATTGCAATGAAATTTCCAGAAGTCGCAGAAAGATAAATGGTAAATCAGAATATTTTGTTTTATCAAACGGTATCGTTCGTTTATTACATTTTTAACGAGCGCATTCGGCCTCGCTCTCTCTCTCTCTCTCTCTCTTTCTTCTCCTCTCTTCTCTTCTCTTCTCTTCTATTCTCTCTAACCGAGGAACTTTTACGAGTTTCCATCATCGTCGGGACATTTCATGATGCACCACCAACGCGAAACGATAATAACGCGTATATCTCCGTGATCGCTGGCCGGGAATTATGGCGCTGACCTTGTATATTCCTTCTAAACTAGTTGATCGATAGAAACAGAAAGAGAGAGAGAGAAAGAGAAAGAGAGATAGAGAGAGAGAGAGGCGATTTAAAGGTGGGACGATGATATCGCGAAGAGAACAAGTCGGCCGTGACTCTACAGAAGTCAGAAACGAAATTCCGTCAATCTCTCTCACTCTCATACATATACACGTTCATTCTCTCACCCTTTGTGCCTGATTGATTGTATCGACATTGTATACAGCGCAACGGGAAATACCGGCCTCTTGTCTGAATTCGCCGATATGATTTCGATTTGGCGCCGAGGCGGGTCGCGCCAAAAGGTAATATTTTTTCGGGAACGAGGAATAGAAAGTCCGTCGATCGTGAAATACTCCGTGCGTGTATAGGGGAAAAAAAAATGAAAATAAAACAAGAAAAAAAGAAAAGCAATGAAAGAGCGAGATAAAGAACGTGGGCGGTTATTTCAAAATTGTACTAAAACTCATTTTGGGGATTCTTCGAAATATACAGAATTGCAAAAACGAGGATTTAACAAGCATTCCTTTTTCCCTGAATATACAATAAATCTTTAAAAAAAAAAATTATAACAATTCTTTAACAGACATATTATAGAAAACGTAAATGCATTAAATAAATTTCAAAAAAATTGACCTGTACATAGAAAACTTCAACTGTCGACTCGATTGTTATCTACACTTATCTATGTATTTACATTACAATTAATTATTCTAAAGGGTGAAACGTTTTGTCGCGCATAATCATAGTAAATATAATTCGATATTTAAATATATATCAACACTCTCTGATTATTACATGTATTTAAATCGTATTTGCAAACATATTTTGCAGGCCAGATGACCGTAAAATATAATATTCTTCGAATCGTGAATTATATCCTATGTTAGCGTGGCATTAATTATGAATGTTATTTTATTTTATTGATATTTCTACTCAAAGTTGGTAAGCATAAATTGATGCGGTCTTTATAACGAAATAACGAGGAGGAAGAGAAAGGAGAGGAAATGAAAGGTGGAGAGGAGAAAAAGGGGAATGGCACGTAATCCGAGAAACAGAAAATAAGAAAAAGGAATCGTTTGTGCGACGATCATTAATAACGAGCTTATTACTCGTCGGTCGATCAAAATGTATCATCGATAAATATACATACACAAACTTATATATATTATATAAAGAAATAAATATTCCTCATCCGAATTTAATGATACAATCGAGCTTCTGCCTATTAGGTAACATTCGCAAATCGAGTATCAACATATAAACATAAATTTTAAATGTAGCATTAGCAGCAGGCTTCTAACACACGAAAGACACGTACAATGTAGATGGCGAGAATTCTCGAGCACGGAAAGACGCAAATTTTGATTCGAATTCCCCGGCCTTCGCCATGCTTTACGAACGAACGAACGAACAGACGACATTCGAGAGAAAGAAAGAGAGAGGGCGAGTGAGCGAAACAGCTAAAAGTAGGTACAGTTTGCACTGCTTGGCACAAGAAGGTGAGTAGAAAAATGGGGCCCTCTAGGAAAATCGATTCAAACTCGCTCCGCGAGTACCTAAGCCGCGCTTTAAAAAGCTAGTGAAAAATTGCCAGAGGTTTTCCTCTTTTATTTTGTTTTCCGCTTACTCCTTCCAACCTCGTCTCTCTCTCTCTCTCTCTCTCTCTCTCTCTCTCTCTTTCTTTCTCTCTTTTCGTCCTGGTCTCCTCTCACCCTTAGCCTCACCCTCATCACCACTAGTACTCCGACGTTTTTCTCTGGCTCTTTCCGCGTACCTTTCATCCTAGTAGGGTGCCTCTTTTTCTACCGATTTTCTTCTTTCTGCGTGGTAGCTTCGAAAACTAGTTAGCGCCCAGTACCGGTTCTATAGCTACGAAAAGACTTGCCCTATGGCCTTGCTCTTTCTCCATAGGGTAAACACTCGAGATTAATTATGCAACCTCTGTGTAAGCGCTGATCCGTTCGACATTCGATCGAGAGGGATATCGAAGGGCGATTTACGAGCGTCTACTCTGAAACACGTTCCCTCGTGGCTTAGACGAGGTAAAGTGTCGTCTAGTGAAGTAGAGGAGGAGAAGAAGGAGGAAGAGGTGAAAGTGGAGAGAAAGACGGTGTGGTGCTTCTGAAACCCCCAAGAAAGTCGTTTCAGATATCTCCGAGGTAATCTCATCGTTCCACGCTCATTATTCTCTCGTCAAGACGGCCAATTAATATCATCGTCATGGCATCAAGAGAAAGCGAGAGAGAGAGAGAGAGAGAGAGAGAGAGAAAGAGAGAGAGCGAAGAAGAGCAAAACTCGTATTCTTGGAAAGGAGAGAACACGCCAGCTTCATTTCCCGTTTTGACAGATATATACAGAACTGTGAGTACTCTCGATCTCTTGAAAGTCGAGCGAAGACGCACGAGCATCGTCTCGTATCGTCTCTCGCGAGAAGCTATTAACATTCTGTCTCACTCTCTCTCTCTCTCTCTTTCTCCCTATCTCTTTCTTTCCCACAAGAACTTGCTTATTCGAATGGCTGGATCGTGCGATAATATCCGCGTTAGGAATGCTACGTTTCGCATTATGTATCTCTATCATCTCGAGGAAGAGAAATAGATGGATAGAAAGAGAAAGAAAACGAGAGATAGAGATAGAGGTAGAGAGATAAATAGATAGAATGTGAGAGAAAGAGAGAGAGAGAGAGAGAGAAAGAGAGAAAGAGAGAGAGAGAGATAGAGAGAGAGAGATAGGGAGAAAGATAGGAAGAGATTTTACATCCCAACGAGTTCAAAGGCTCTTCAACCCCTAGAGAGTCATCCATTAATAAAGCATTAAGCTCCCCGAATGCTCGACGATTGTCAAAAGAATTTCGATATGCCCCTGGTCGTTGCCTAACGACGCAATCGCGCGAATATTCCATGGATAATTTATCGGACAAGGGAAGAATGGCTTCGGTAGCTAGTAGCATGAACGCTTTTAACACCATTTTCTCATATTACGGTAAAGAGATCGGTTTATTACGTCGATACGATCGACCATCGATCATTATCTCGGCAAAACGATTCCTATTTTTCATGCTCTTTCGGAAAATATTTCTCGCAAGTGCGTAAATAATGTTTACTATGTTAGCTATAAGATTAAAGAGAGAGAAAGAGAAAGAAAGAGAAACAAAGACAGAGAGACGAAAATGATGTTCCTATTTTAGGAGGGATGAATTGCCGCGTTATGTTGTTTATATCACGGCTTGATCTCAAAACGAAGAAGCAAAGCTCGCTTTCAGGTTTAGATGGCGGCTAAGTAAGCTCTACCTTTACCTTCTACCATTTCCGCCGCCTTAGTCTTCACCTTTGACCATCCTTCAACGATACTTTGCTGTATACACGTACTAAGGATACATATACAGTTAAGTCTATGCGTTCTCACATGAAAACGATTTAGGTAGGCTCGCGAGCACTACCTTTTACTACTACCAATATCATCGGCATCTCACTTATACTTAGGGAAAGAGAGAAAGAGAGAGAGAGAGAGAAAGAGAGAAAGAGAAAGAGATAGCTCTCGTAGTCCGACACGAGGAGCCTAACTTATGATAGACGAAGGCTTCGTTGCCACCAGGCTCCCTTACACTTTCACGAACACCCTTCTTTCGCTTGGCCGACCGTCTAACCTTCGACCCTCTCTCTAACAGCTTTTCCAAGATAAAGAGAAAGCGAGAGAGGTTTAATCCATGGATCCAGAAACGTTGGAGTAGGAAAAGGATAGAAGAAGAAATGAGCTAGCAAGAGTATAACGAGGCCTTCCCATCCCACTTCCCATGTATCTTCACTCTATTCTCTCCATCTCTTTCTCTCTTTCTCTCTCTCTCTCTCTCTCTCTCTCTCTCTTCTCTCTCACGCACACTCTCTCACTCTTTATCATTTCTGAATTTCATTATTAATATTTAATTGCGGGTGGAAGAAAGATTAAAAAGTTTTCGGAATTTTAATATAGCTATCCACTTGGGATCCTATCTTCTACGGACAAAATCGTGCCAGATATATATTTTATGTATATATATATATATATATATATATATATATATATAGGCATTAAAATTCTGTCAACCTACTAACCCCTCTATTCTTTTTTCTCTTTTCTAAGCTATTCTCTAGGAAACTACGAAACGAAGAATTCTTAACGGATCTCGTTATCAATCTCTCTCACTTTCTCTCTCTTTCTTTAGACCGACAGACAATTCTAGTAAGTCATTTCATCTCTTCTCTTTCGCATCGTTAGTTAACGCTCGATCGAGCTCAGTCTCTTTCTTTCTCTTTGATTGTATAGGATTTGATTGCATAGAAAAAAAAAGAGAGAGAGAAGATATCTTTAAACAATATTTTCTTTCATTTTTGTAAGCTCATGCTTGCATACAAGCTGTGGTCCGTATCGAAGAATATTTTCAATATTTCTTCAATCGTTATACTTTCAATTTATTATTTCATTACACATAGAATTCTTTTGTCATTACTAGGGAATACTTCAATATATATATATATATATATATATATATATATATATATATATATATATATATAATATTCAAAATATATATTATATTCAATATATATATATATAATACTTTTATTTATACGATTTATTACGGAAAGTATTATATATATATATATAATACTTTCCGATAGGACATTGTCTTTCGATAGAATGATTATTTTACGAAGATGCAAATATTTCGCCGGCAGCAAAGTTTTCGCTTATAGAAGCGAGAGTTCCTTGAAAGAACGGGACTTCCTAGAAGTTACTCTTTAAATGGTCACATTGAATCGATCACGGTTGTCATCGTTATTCCTCGAAGAGTATAATAAAAGGCAAAAGGGGATGAAGTAGGGAAAAAGCAACGAAAAAGGGGGAAGGGGTGAGCTTCGAAGTAGCGAGCAAAAGATAAAAAGCACGATCGCTTTACTTCGTCGATCGTCGAGCACGAGTTTGTATACCGTGGAGAAGGCCGAAACGAGAGGATAAGACACGAAAGGGAGTGGTAAAGGAAAGATAGAGAGAGAGAACAAGAGAGAGAGAGAGAGAGAAGGAGAGAGGTTGGGTTCGGAAAAGTTGACAGCCTCGGAAAGTTTCGACACCCCGTAGAAAAGCGACGGCTCGATTAGTTTGCAAACGACCGTAACTTTTGCTCGAGATCTTTATCCGTAAAAGTACGGGCAACTTTCTCTCGCTATTGAACGGGGGTGAAAAGGGATAGAACGGAGGTAAGGGATACGGCTGCTTCCATTGTAACGCCCGGACATAATAACTCAGCTTCTACTGTCTTCTTGTGTTGTTCTTTTTTTTTCTCTCTTCCTACCTTCTTCTATCTTCGACACCTTACTCGTTTTTTATCTCTTCCCTTTCTTTCCCCCCTCTATCTTCGTCTTCTTACTTTTTTCTTCTTTAAGTGCTCTTTAATCGTACGATCGATCGATATTCTTGAATTTGATTCATACATCTTGCACGAGGAGAAAACAAATTTTTTTTTGTTAAAAGAAAATGTCCAACAAATTTATAACATACACATTGGTGTAATCATTCTCGAATACGTTAGTCCTTTGGCAATCTTCTTGTACAGGTCGATTGGCAGGGTCAGGATGGTAGAGGAAATCGGGTGATCAAAGCGACAACCCAACGAAATAGCTTACCCCAGCGGATATCGAATTTCAGTGTTACAAGAGAATTATTACTTAGGTAGCTCTTACCAGCCGTGCACTTACCTATCCCCCTCTTATTGGTTATCTCGAGGTACCGGCCCCTTTTCTATATCGAATCTAGCTAGCTACGTATTTGCCGATTCATCGAATCACACGGACAGAAATTTATTTGAAATTTCTGTCGGTCACGAAGGATATTCGATCTATCCGAGAATGATTTTTTTGAGAAAAAAGATATTTGTTACGAGGATTTTATTTACAATTTTTCATTTTATAGTATAAACTTTCGTATAAATAAATCTACTTGTTCCCTTTATATATAGTCCCGAACGATCTTTTCCGATCTTAACTCTAAATGCAAGGAATTAGAGTTCTCTAAGATAGAACGAGCCAAAAGGAAACCGAGCATCGTTTATATCTGTAAATCCGCACTCGCGTGGATCCGTATACTCGCAACTGTTGTGAATGTGCGGTCACTTGATTTATTGCCTGCTCAAGATTATCACTCCTTCCTTTAAGGTAGAAGTCTGGACTCTCCTTAGACTCCACCCTTCCTTCTTCTCTCTCTCTCCTTCCTACACTCTATCTCTATCTCTATCCTTAACTCTCTTTTTCTCTCTCTCTCTCTCACTCTCCTTCCTCTTTGAACGAGCTGTACTTCTCCGAGTGGTTTGTGACTTCCTCTTACGGTTTACGAAGCGGATCCAGCGTCCAGAATTCCTACGTAGACTACAAAGAAAAGAGAGAGAGAGAGAGAGAGTATGTGTATGAGAGAGAAAGGGAGGGAGAAAGAGTATGTGTATGTGAGAAAGAGAGAAAGAGAGAGAGAGAGTGAGAGAGAGAGAAAGAGAGAGAGTATGTGTGCGAGAGAGGAAGATAGAGAGAGAAAGTTTGTTGGATGAGAGTCTCATATCACTTTCGCAAGTTTTGTAATTCGTTATAGGAATAGTACAAAATGATGAGTTGTACCTATCTAGGAATTAATACTAGCACGGAGTTGTTATATTTTTTATTGATACTAAAACGAAAAAAAAAAATAAAGAAGGAAAAAATAAAGAAAGAGGAAGGATAAAATAAGACAACCAAAATCCCATTCTCGTAGAATATTTATAATAATCGATCGATACCCTCTCGTCTTAGGGAAGACTCAACCCTCATTTTACGAGTATAACTTGGCGTCAATCTCGTTTCATCCCCCTTCATAAAATCCCGTAAGAACATATATATCCTCGCTAACAAGTAGATACGTATATGGCTCGTATTTTTTCTTCTCTCTTTTTCTCACTCTCTCACTGTTTTTCTCTCTTTTCGTTTTCATCTCTTTTTTGCATGAAACGCGTGACCTTAACATGGTATACCTTCCTACCTACCTACCTATATCGAAATTCCCAAAGGGGGTTGGAAATGGTGGCCGTTCCCTCGTAGAGAAGGGTCGTACGAAGCGATATTCCGTGAAATGATTCAGGAAAGTTCCGAATAATGCGGCTCGCTGGTTCGACGGTGGACACTTAAAATCCAGCGACTGGAGTTTCACTCTCTTTCTCTCTTTCTCTCTCTTTTTCCTAGGTCGCAATGTCCGATGTGTGAAAAGAGAGGAAGATAGATAGAAAGAGAAAGAGAAAAAGAGAGAGAGAGAGAGAAAAAGAGAGATAGAGATAGACATATATATATACATACATATATATATATATATATATATATATATATATATATATATAGAGCAGATCCTGGAGCCTGGTTATAGTAGTAACTGGAGCCCGAATCCACCGAACGAGGAACGTTCCTCTCAAACTCGAGACGTTGTCAGGGTTTAAATCTTAGCTTCCTCCGCACCCTCCTAGTTTCACCACTCCCAAACTCCGACATAAGAGGGACTCAGTCTCTTTCTCTCTCTCTCTCTCTCTTTGTCTCTCTCTCTCTGTCTCTCTCTCTCTCTCTCTGTCTCTCTCTCTTACCCTCTCTGTCTCTCTCTTTCGCTCTCTCTAACTCTCTATCTCTTTCTCTATCTCACTCTACCCCTCGGGACAACCTCTGTCCCCATCTCCATCTCACTTACTTCCTCCCGACAAACTGACCCCGTAAACTTAGCTTCAACACAGATCGCACCGGTCACACCACTGCACGATACAGCAAATAGTCAAAGGGAATTCGATCCAATAGAGTCTGGACATAGTTATGACCATCCTTTGCGTATATTCCATCTTCTCTCACTACTCGCGCGATTACACGCGTTTACCCATACCCAATAAGAAATGGCCATACTTCTTCGTACGTTAAGTCGGTGAATTCACATGGAAATTTCTGCTTGAGGAATATACGATGAATGTTTCTCTTTTTTATCTTTTTCCTTTTTAATTCTCTTACTATCTCTCTCTCTCTCTCTCTCTTGCTCTCTTTTTCTTTCGTTTCTTATCTCTGTATAAAATAGAACGATCGAAATGATAGTTTTCGAAAGACACTTTTCTCGAGAACTTGGCAGAAGAAGGAGAAACGAAAAGAGATTTTGTGGGAGGACGTGTAATGGCTCGACTCTTCCGGTAGGAACTTTTCGGAATGTCGACGACAACGACAGTAGTGCCAGAGGCAGGCACAGTAGTAGCAGAGGCGGTGGAACTAGTCGAGCATGTTTGAGGTAAGGTTTGCTAGGTAGGTCAACGGGCATGAAATTTCAATGAAGCTGCTACTTCTTCGTCGCCACGGAAGAATCCCCTTGGTGCGAGTATAGTCCACCGGCCTGAAATTATGCTTCGAGTCTAAAATATCGAGCGAGACGATAGAGGAACGTTCGCCGCTATGACTGAAAGAGAAAAGCTTGGGAATAAATGTAGACGAAGACGGAAAAAAGAGAGAGATAAAGAGAGAAGGGAGAAGGGAGAAGGGAAGAGTGAGGACCAAGAAGCCAGGAAAAGAAGCCACATCGTACATTCTCTTTGTAAACCTGTCTAAGGATCTCAAACCTTCTCTTGCTCCTTCTTTTGCTCCATCGTCTTACGCGTATAGAGAGAAAAAGAGCAAGGAAGATAGAAAAGGCAGAACCGAGAACATCCAAAAACAGGCCACGTACGAATCCCGCTTTGAAGCTCAATATCTCGTTTGCCAGAAGTCGAAGCGCCAAAGAAATCAATGTGACGCGTTAGTCTTGTTCCTTCCCAAAGATCTTCCCTGTTATCTTCTTTCTTTTCTTCCTTCTCTTAATTCGAAAGACGTAACTCTAACATTATATAGTATATTAAAGATTGAAATAAGAGATTTATATGAAATTGATGCTCGCCAGTTGTTTCTATTTGTGCACCTTTTATTTATTCGACCACTTTGCCAGTGAGATTACTCTTCTTCTAGTTTGGAATTTTTAAGTATGGAAAAACGTGAAAGAATAAAGAAAGAAATAATACTATGTAGTGGATATATTTTATTCGTTAGGTAAGAACTAGAGATAAAGAGAAAAAACAAGTCTAATGTCGAGCCTTTTTACGAAGAAGATGTTCTTCAGGAAAACTAGTCGTTTTCCCTTCATTCTTCCATTCACGATCTACCCTATTACCTTTCTTTTTCAGAATCCAACTTTCTCTTTCTCTTTCTCTTTCTCTCTCTCTCTCTCTCTTTCTTTTTTCTCATTCCGGTATTTTATCTTGACTTATTCGTACGCCAGTAGGTACACGAAGGTTTAATGGGAAGAAGACGTAAGAATAAG
>NC_060957.1:8017661-8055161 GCF_910589235.1 Vespa crabro
AGAAGGAGGAGCTCGTATTTGGACCGGTTCACACCCCAAGAAATCGCGAGCTTGGCGATATTAGTTTCCGCATTTTGAAAAATCTCGTCATCCGGCGTTCTCGCTCGACACCGATCCTCCTCCTCCACCTACTCCTCGTCTTCTCTATCTCTTCCTTCTCCTTCTTCTTCTCTTTTCCCACCTTCCCAGCCTTCCCTCAAGCCCGTTTATCCCTTCACGGGTCCCCTGCTATATTGTTATTTGCATACCCACCACCCGCCACCGCGGTCCGCATGAATATGGATGCGGACGTGGATGCTCGACGTGGTTGACTCGCGCAGCCGAAATTTCAACGAGGTCTTCGCTGGAATTTCGGGACGTACGTTACCTCGCCGTTTTATAGTAATCCTACGTTTTCCTTCTCTTTTTCCTCTTCTTTTTCTTCTTATTCTTTCTTTTACTTTCTCTTTTTTTACTTCCAACTAGAATCGCGACGGACAATTGCTCCAAGAGAACTCAATACTTGGTGTAGTGGGGAGTAATTATATTTCTGCCTCTCTCTCTTTTTCTCTTTCTCTTTAATATAGATGGAGAATCATAAGTGCGTAAAAGGAATATACAATAGAGTATATAATATTTATTCGAAACATTGTAAATATTTTAAAACATTTGTATTAAAATGAAAAGTTGAAAAAGTTGGAAAAAAAAGTTCCTAACATAAATCCATTTCTTTTTCATTTCAATGTTATATCACATTTAATTCATGTTTATCCATGTATTCATTTCGTCAGTTTCGATCTTCTCGAAATAACAACATGTTGTCATCGGGAGGCTATCGCGATTAATCGAGCTTGGTAAAAAGATCCAATACAATTAACGTTATCTAATCTCGCTTAAATGATATCAACATTATCGTCATCAAGCATCAGGAACGACGAATCACACGGAGAGACTCACCGTTTCCGGTTTAGGCCTTTTATCCTCATTTTCTCTTCTCTGGAAAACTCGTTACGACGCAAATAGAAGTGAGCGAGTCGTTTAGAAAAAAATAAGGGAAGCAGCGATTAGCAGAATGCCAGTAATTACGCTGCCGTGGAACCTTCTCGTGGTGGCTGGTAGAAATAGAAAAAAAAGGGGTGAGAAGGGAGAGAAAGGAAATGGAAGGAAGAGAAGAAGGAGGAAGAGGAGGAGTAAAAAAGAAAATAAAAACAATATAGGTGTGCGCGCGCATACGGTCGACGGATTATTAGTAAATGAAATTTCCTTCCTTGCAATGCTGGTGGTGCTTGTGATACCAGTGTGCTGCTAGTATTAGTGCATCTGTATTCGTCGTGAATAAAGCAGCGAGCGAAAAAGGAGAATGCTACGGAGAGTAAATAATTCGTCTTATACGCGATAAAGCAGGAGCCAAGCGTCATTGCTGGCTGGTATTCCTTACAAGAAAGATAGAAGAATTGAAGTGAGCAAAATACCGTCTGATCCTAAGTCATCGGAGAAATTGATGATGTTAAGACGACGTTACCAAGAAGGATGAGAATGAACGCGTGCAGAACTAAATTTACTTGTGAATTTTTTTTTCCTTTCCTTTTATCTCTCTCCCTGTTCTTAAAAATAATTTCCTTTCTAAATGAAAGGCATGTCATCTGGCTGAGTTATTCACGTTGCTGAGATAATCAAAAAGCAACATTTCATTTAACGTATTATTAAGATACGTGCGATATGTATTTTATTTTTGAGAATGGCAAATAGTATAAACCGTGAGTCGATGCAAAATTGATAATCATCTAATCTCAATTATTATGTTTTGTATTATTATTAATATTATTGTTATTATTATAATAGAAAGATATATAGCAAAACTCTATGCATAATGAAAACGTGAACTCTCTGTGTATAAATGTGTGTATAAATAACAGATGTTAAATATATATGTGTATACATATATATTTCTGATATACAGAATACATCGTATGCACTGACCGCTCTACGAATTAGTCAGATATTCGGTATAAGCAGCGTAGATTCGGTAACAAGATTTAAAAGCCATGCCGCACTTTGCGGGATTCGTTTGATTCGGATCGGCGAAATAGAATTTATTACGTGCTACGAGGTCCTTTGTCGTGTCCTGGCCTTTCGGGATAACCGAAGAGGAAGGCCAGACCACTGCGTTGAGAAAATGATCGAGTAAATCCTAGTTGATTCAATTAAACTTGACGATGGACTCTCTTAGAGAATTTCGAGACTTAGAGATTTCCGGCCTGTCATATATTCTATTACAATTAATAAATTACTTTTAAAACCACAAAGATTTTTATACGAATTAATTGAAACAAATGGAAAAAAGAAAAAATACCGAGAGTACCAAGTTAATTACTATAATCTCAAATATTTGTCATCGAATATAATGCCAAGATTGATTTTATCGATTGAACTCAAAAACCATTGCTAGCTTTCAAGCTCGACTTGAAGTATCAACATGTACATATGTATGTACAACCGAGGAAAACAATCGTATTCAGGAAACACGTGGTAAAAAGAGCAGCTAGTCGATCGAGATGATGCGTCGTTTAGAATCCACGTGTCAAAACGATTCAGCTAACAACATGGTCGGCACGATTGGGTATCATAATTTTCTTTTTCTCTCTCTTTTATCTTTCTCTTTCCTCTCTTTCTCTCTCTCACTTTTCTCTCTTTCTCTCTCCCTCTCTCTCTCTCTCTCTCTCTCTCTTTGTTTCTCTCTCTCCATGTAGAGATGCTTTTTTTTCTCTCGACACTGAGGGGAGACTATCGACATGCATTCGAGGCGTCCGATGCCTCGTGTAACAATTAGAATCGTGGCTGAGTTTGGGGTTGACCGCGACAAAGCGTACACCAGCGAAGTATCGAGCCGTGTATTTCACGGTATCTCTCTCTCTCTCTCTCTCTCTCTCTCTCTCTCTCTCTCTCTCTCTCTCTCTCTCTCTCTCTCTCTCTATGTTTCTCTATCCCTCTTGTCCGGCAATAGCCACGACTCTCATCCCCCACCATTACCACTATCACCACCACCACAATCACCATCACCGCTAACACCAAGAGGCGAACGGGTGTTACCATATACACCTGTGTAAAGCACAAAGAGATGTATGTGAGTGAGTGAGAAGGAGGGAGAGATAGATCGGGACCGTCCATCCACTCTCTCTCTTTCTCTCTCTCTTTCTCTCTCTCTCTCTCTCTTTCTTTCTCCCACTTTGCATCCGCTCTTTCCACAATAGTAGACAGTTTACACAGGAATAGTTATATCTGTAGCTCGTCGAGCGTGCATGCTGGTCTGATCTGTACGTACATACATACCTGAAACCAATACCTATTCCCAAACCCTAACTAGAACGGCACGTCCTCTCTATCTCACCCACTCTGTCCAAGAGCAGAACACATTGAGCTTCGCGTTCTGGTTCGTGCTGCGAACACACGAAACACTCAAACGGTTTGGTACCGAAAGATCTATGGCCCTGGCAGAGGTGCTCAACGCGCTGCCTCCTAAATTGAGCCATTTGAAACGAGCTAACGTTATCGGATGCTCTCTAGTCAGCGGCAATCTCCTCTCTCTCTCTCCCTCTCTCTCTCTCTCCCTCTCTCTCTCTCTTTCTTTCTATTACATTACACGATTCGTACACTTTTTCGATCCACCATGTGCATCTAACTTTTTCTTTTTTTCTTTTTAGTTGTTTCAAAGTTCCATTTTATAGAAAAAAAAAAAATAGAATCTAAATAATAAATAAAACATTGAGATTTTTCCAATGATATATGTCGAAGTTAAGTTACGATTTAACATATTTTCCTTAAGTCTTTTAAAAAATATCTTTTATGTAAAAGATAGAAAGAGATAGAGATATGTCGTCTCGTTTTATTCGTACGTTTCACATTGACGAGTAGCGACGTTGCATGCGCACGCTCGAGTACTGTGAACGAAATACGCATAGGCAATTTATGACTTCGTGTCGATACTTCAGGGATTTATTTCCAGTGAGAAGCGTCGAATGAAACGGGAGAGGAGTAGCTATGTGGGAGAAAGAGAGATAGAGAGAGAGAGAGAGAGAGAGAGAGAGAAAGAGAGGAAGTGAGAAAGAGAAGGAGAAGAGAAAGAGAGAGAGAGAGAGAGAGGGAGTGAGGAAGAGAGAAAGAGAAGGGGAGAAGAGAAAAAGAAAGAGAAGAGAACGATTCCTGACGTTTCGAGCTCGGACGGGTGTCCGTAAAATGGAAAATAACTCGAACGCCATCCTGCCGTCGTCGTTTATTGGTAGAAGTCTCTTATTGTCTTTCGCGCGAAAACCGCTTATTCGCGCCTCTTTTCTTTTCTTTTCTTTCCTTTTCTTTCTTTCTTCTTTTTTTTACCCTTCTTTCCTTCTTTGTCTTCTTTTCTTTTCTATTCTAACATAAATCATAACCATTCTTCATGATTTTCGTACCACCAACGGCACTCGTCGTTGTCGTCATCGTCTATCGAGTTCTTTCTCAAGCATGAAGGGTCGCAATATTCGAGAAAAAGAAATATAGAGAAAGAGAGAGAGAGAGAGAAAAAAAGAAAGGGTGTCTCGAGGGAAAAGAAACCGCGCCTTACCCATCTACGATCCTGTTTTGTTTCAATAAACCGTACCTTTTCTTCTCGTTAAGAGTAACGCCTTTCCGTTCTCGTTCGTTTTCGAACCCTTCAGGGATGAACGCAGCAGCTATGTTCACTACCACCCTTGTCAGCGTTTCCAATCTCCTACTTCGACGTTTATACCTTTCCAAACGTATGATCAGCTAGCGAAGCCTAAGAGAGATACTCGATTATCAAAAATCCTCCCTCGTGTCACGTTCGATGAGATTGAAAGATACCTACATAGACTTTTGTTATTTAACGAGAATATATGTGCAGGGGA
Source organism: Vespa crabro (assembly GCF_910589235.1). Taxonomy (NCBI): domain Eukaryota; kingdom Metazoa; phylum Arthropoda; class Insecta; order Hymenoptera; family Vespidae; genus Vespa; species Vespa crabro. Next base: position 8,022,542 of record NC_060957.1, read on the forward strand.
CGTTTATGAAATTCAGGAAAAGTATAAAATCTCATTCGTAATGTTTCATCCTTTGAATTTTGTATATACGATTTTGAAAGAAAATCATTTTGCAAAACGAAGTCGATCAATTCTTGAATTTTACGATACGCTGGTAACATCAATTTATTCGAGCAATCATTTTCGTAAGTTTTAATTTTTAAGATTCAATGAAGATTTAGGAAAGAATAGATAAAATCTTAATTTCTTTAAAGTTCGACGCAGAAATGAAGACAATGCATTTCTCTCTCTCTCTCTCTCTCTCTCTCTCTCTCTCTCTCTCTTTCTGTCTATCTCTATCTCTTTTTCTTGGAAAATTTCATAGAAAGAAGAGTGAATTGAAAATCGCTCATAAGTGATGAAGATAAGGAAAATCGAAGAAGTCCATTTTTCATAGTTGAACCGGGATTAAAAATTTATTATTTATATGGTACGTATCATCTCGTATTTTTGCAAGTGGAAGGCATTTATTCTTATAAAATCGCGTTCGGTGATATACGACATGTGTATAGGTACTTACGTAGGTACATATAAAATCAACATCTTCCTACAACAACGCTTTCTACTTTGTCGTAGCGTGTCGCTTCAACATAAAAATCTAAACGACTTAACTCCCGTTAAGCTATAAGGACTTATACTGCGCAAGTTAAAGAGCATTTCCGTGCTGCAATTACCTACCTACCGGTGCTTCGTTCCAGAAACAGAGATCGACCTATGAACGCACGCGATCAAAAGGGTATTATGGATTTGTCGAAGGATCTTCAAATTATACCAAAAAGTTCAAATAAATAAATTTCTATGATAACAGGAACTTCGTGCGGATCGTGTTAGATCTCAAATTTTTCAGTCATGGAACGAAAACGATCAATATTTCAAGGAAAACCTTGAAAAATCGAGATAAAATTTTCAACAACGAGTACTCACGTCTACTATTTCTAGCTATTTCTCTTTCTCTCTCTCTCTCTCTCTCTCTCTGTCTCTATATCTCTTGTGGAATAAGAAGAGTAAGTTATAAGTCGATTCATGAGAACAGGGTCTAGCGAATATATACATAGTATAGATAGATAGATATAAAGTACAAGTCGCACATCGGAAACTCGAAATTACATGGCTGATGGGTCGCAGGTAGAGCTTTGCTAGTGTTAGTGATGGTGATTGTGGTGGTAGTGGTGACTCGGCGAGTTGCAGAACACGTATTATCGCGGGCACGAACGGGAGTAGTTTCAAGACGTAGCGTGACAAGCCGCCCGCTGACGCCGGACCGGGCGACAAGCTATTGCCTTTGCCGGTGCTGCCGTGTACCATCACGGCTAAGAGTTTCGTATCCTCGAGTTATCGACTCTAGGGAGTATGCCGGAGAAACTTGACGAGCCCTCTATATAGCTTGCACAGGGATGTAGGAAGGTTCAGAGTGTAAATCAACCCTCGGGAACCTTAACACACCTCACTTTCACATCCCTCCGTTCCTCCCACCTTCTCCCTCCCCTCTTTCTCTCTCTCTCTGTCTTTCTCTTTCTCTTTCTCCTCACAGACGTGCTTCATCGTCTATCACATCGCGTTCCACCCTCTTGTCCTTATCATCTCCTTCTGCCAACTATTTCAGCAATGTCGAAACAACCTGACGAAATTCCCTCTATCTCTCTCTCTGTCTCTCACTCTCTTTCTCTCTCTGTTCCTCGTTTTCTACCTTCGCTTTCCAACATTTGTCCTTTTCGCTCATCGCGTAACGTGTGAGAATAAAGGAAAGACATCATGAGAAAGGAGAGATAAACTATAGAAAGATAGAAACGTGTAGTAGACCCCGATGGAATGGAACATCTCTTTCTTTTTCTCTCTCTCTTTTTCTCTTTCTTTTTCTTTTTCTCTTTCTCTCTTCCTCTTTTTACGTCTAGGAACACCGGCCGAAGATCACCGCGGTTCGAATGAGTTCCGCTCTTCTTCCTTCCGGTCGACAAATTGAAATCGTCAGAGCGGGAAAACTCAAGCGAAATCCACGTTCATCGAGGAATAAAGTGTTCAGCACGAGGAGTTTCGAGGGTAGAAGAAGAATTGAGGGAACGAGAGAGGAATAAGTAGAAGGGTTGCTGCTTCGTCGAGTGAGAGGGAGATACACGCCTGAGACCAGGGAATAAGAGAGAGAGAGAGAGTGGAACGAGGATAGCGGCCGAACGTGGTCCCAACGTGCTCGTAACTGGCGATGTTGCCTTACCGGACGATATTTCATTCCGTAATTATCTTAGCGTGCAACGCGATAGTGCGAGGCGGCTGCCGGTATTAATGCCTGCTGATAATGTACCAATAGTGTGTCCTAATGTCTCGTACTGACCCTGAGTAATAGACAAGCTGAATGCACTACGACGCTCGTCCTTCCCTAAGATATTCGCAGTTCGAGTAGATTAACCCTTCGCCGTGTCGTTATCGTCTCCATCCGATTTCTTAAGTGGTCGACCGACGACAGGACGTTGTTGACGTCGAGGTAATTGGGTTCCTTAAAGTTTCTCTTTGTATTGATAACAATATCTGAGTATGTATATTCAACGGAATTATAAATGTTTCACAATCGTTGTGATAATATTAATAACGATATCGTGACAATAACAATATGTCGACTTTCATTTGTTTTGTTAATTTTCCTTAATAAGAATATTAATCGGAAATCGAAAGCGATAAAGATGTAGAAGAAAGGAAACGTCGAAAGGAATGTAGCTTGCCGACAAGGCGTTCGTGATCAAAATTTTCGAGATCGTTAAACGATAACGTGAGACGATTGCTGGATGATAGGGTAGTGCCAGTTAGAGGAAGAGGTTGGCTCGCTCCGTGGCAGTGGTTAACGGACATCCGTTGAACACATATTTGGTCTGGGATCAGAGAGAATAATCCCCGGGATTACCCCTGATTTTCACCTCCAATCGTACCCCCATCACTGCCTGCGGCCGAAGCTATCCGTTCGTCCAATCGGAATATCGAGCGAGGATTTAAACACCTTTCTGCCCGAACTCCTTCCTCGATGCGTCCGAATCCGTACCGGATTTCTGTCAGAAGTCGATACGATAAATGTTCTCTCTTTGCTCTAACGAATCAACTGTTCTATATATATATATATATATATATATATATATATGTATGTATGTATGTATGTATATATGTATATATGTATATATGTATATATGTATATATGTATATATATATTCTCTTTTTAGTATTTTTCTTCATATACTACATTTTTGTTTTTGACGTTTCGACAATCACGTATTTTTTTTAAATTTCATAGAAATTATTTGATGGATAATAATTTAGCTGAAAAGAAAAATTAATGGATAGTGCTTTCGAGTAAAAGAAAAATCAGAATTGAAAGAAATAAAAGAAGAAAAGAATTAAATGTACCGTTTGTTCGTTCCCTGACTATCAAGAATCGCTGCTGCGAGAAGAAAATTCATATTCGATAGGGATGATCGTCGATCGATAAATCTATCTTTTATCGTGAAGAGAATGTGAAGGTCCCGCTACATCCGTGAAAAAGATAGAGCTGGAGTGATAAAGAGAGAAGGAAAGAGAGAAAGAGAGAGAGAAAGAGAGAAGTATCGCGGATATTTCTGATAGAATATTCGAGCAATGCCGGATTCGCAAAAAAAGAAAACGGACTGGAGAAGATCGAACATCGCTCGAATGCGTCGAGCAGAACCACGGATCGCATCACCTGTAGGGAAAAAATATCGACGAAAAAGAGAGAGAGAGAGAAAGAGACAGACCAATTTCCTTTTTCCCTTGAGAGAAAGAGAAAGAGATAGAAAGAGAAAGAGATAGAAAGAGAAAGAAATAGACGCAGATAAAGAAAAGAGGACGAGTGATGTTAGATTTTCGTCGATAAAACGCGAAGACAAAAATCCCTGAGCGAGAACAAAGAAAAGAAAGAGAGAGAGAGAAAGAGAGAGACAGATATATAGACAGAAGTATAAAATATATTTGAGACGAAAATCTATATACCAAGATTATCTATGGGGATAAATCCGACCACGTGCTGCTAATTTCTAAAGAATCTTAAATTCGGGACAAAGAGAAATTTGACATCTCTCGATTTTTCGTCGAGTAGGAAAGTGACAGCGTTCAGTAGAAAAAAAAAAAGAGAAGTAGAAGAGAATTGTCGGTTAGCCGGATACCTCAAGAGAGAAAGAGAAAGAGAGAGAGAGAGGAATGAAGAAGGTATCAGGGTAAAAGTGGATATACCGGCGACATAGCAACGGCAAAAGCGAAATGGTTTGGAGCATCACGATGTGTATACTCTACAGGAGAAGAGAGAGCAAGAGAGAGAGAGAGAGAGAGAGAGAGAGAAAGAGACTCGGGTCGATACCTGTTGATACTTCGTTCAAATAAAAGTCAACTTGTACGGCGAGTGCTTTAAAACTCACACACGCGTGTATAGGTGCGCGAGGTTGTTCGCAAAAGGCAGCAAGAGGGTGAAGGAAAGGGAAAAAGGAATAAGTAGGAAGAGAAGGAAAGGAAGGAAAGAGATAGAGATAAAAGTACTGTAGCAGCTGGATTCTTATCTTCTCTTTGTCGCTCTCTCATGACCTCCTTCGTAAGAGTTTCTTTCTCCTCGTAGGACACAACTCGAAAGAAGAAAGAGGAGAAAAGAGAGTAAAATAGAGAGAGAGAGAGAGAGAGAGAGTGAGTTGGGAGAGAAATAAGGGGAGGGAGTGGATGGCACTCGAGTACATGGAAAAGTTAGAACAACTTTCACGGATACCGATGCTGGAACGTCTGTTCTTTCTGGCATTTTATTATTTTAACGCTTTTGATACGAGCTTCGACTGACTTTTTTTTCTTCTGGGAGAGTTGACTGCGACCAGGAAAGGGAGAGAAGAGCGCACGTTTCGAATAGAAACTTTTCTCTTCCGACAGGGGGAAGGGGGTGAGAAAAAGAGAGAAAGAGATAATGGCGACGAGTCTCGAGACGCGAATACCGAGATCTTCACGACCCTGCGAAACGGCTAATTAAGGTAATAGCGTTTCTCAAAGGGATACGTTTAGACGTTCTCTCAGGAGAGTTCTCTTCTTCGACGTTGAATTAACGCAACGGAAGATCATTCGATTCGTTCTACATCTCGATAGAAGAGGCGACAAAGTTTTAATGCATGTGCGATTCAATTTTATTCAGCCAACCAAGTCATTTTGAATATGATAATATGAACGTGAATGATTCGTAATTACTATACTTATATTAATCGATTTCGTAAAATCGATTTTCTTCTCTTAATTTAGGTTAACCGCAACGAGGAAACTTAATCCGAACAGTTTCTTAATTTCACCACTGTGAAATAATATCTCTCTTTCTCTCTCTCTCTCTCTCTCTCTCTCTCTCTCTCTCTCTCTCTCTCTGATCCTCTCTCATTCCTTCGTTTTCTACATTTTTCTCAATTTTTCTTGAAAGAAAAACGAAAGAAAGAAGAGAATACGTTGGAAGAAAGAAAGAAAAGAGGAAGTTACTTCACAACCAAGTCAACCGCATGAAATTCATATTCAATATTCTTTGATCAATCCGCAATAGAAAGATCCGGTGTTTGCCCCCCCCCCTCCCCCAGTGGCGATGGATATACATCTCTATAGATCACGTTGATATAGGAAGGCTAAAGTACAAGCGACCGATACTCATCGTTCCTTTTCTCTCGTCTCTCGTTCCAGCACATTTTTTCGTTGTGTCACGTCCCCGTACCACCTACACTTCTCTTGCTTCCGCGGCATTCACCATCTTGGATATTAAAACTGCAAAACAATCGCGATGCCGAGGTGAATAGACCGCGTTGAAGTAGTAGAACCAGACTTCGTGGAGCTGACAATCGGCAAGCCCGCGCGTATTGTCGTCGTCTATGTACTGAAAGTCATCGTAGTTGGATTCTTACGAGCAAAGAAAATCATTTCTCTCGACATGGCAGTAAAAGAGAAAAAAAGAGAATGAGAGAGAAAAAAAGAGAAAAAGAGAGAAAGAGAGAGAGAGAGAGATATGGTACGTGATGTACTTATAATACATGTACATCTAGGGGAAGGGAAAAAGAAAAAAAAGAAAGAAAAGAAAAAAAATAAGCAAGTATGAAGTTGAAGGCTAGTTCGATGTATATTCTTACGGAAAGGGATGGGGGGAGGGGCGAGGAGAGTACATTAAGCGTTGGGGTAAATCATCGTGTAGAGTTTTAAAACCAAGCGGAGGATAATCGTTGAATATTTCATTATAAAATAACTACTGCCGGTTAAAGTTGCGTATGCTAAACTTACGCTTTTCCTAGAACGATTTTACGGCGTTTTAATTCAAGTATTTTCGTAAAAAAGGCGCGGGAACGACGTTACCCTGTCATATCGTATTTATGTTCCTCAAAATTCGGACGAGCCAAGATTTTCAAATTAAGGCCGAGTCATGGAGACGAACTTTGCATGCAAATGCGAAGCTGGAAAAGCCAACTGCCTGTGGAAACGCGATTATATCTTACTCCCTCTTGACTCTTCGACGTTAGAACGTAATGCCGTCGTAAGTTTGAAATTTCAGTCATACCGACCGAACGTGGTCTTGCATAAGTTATCGACCGTAATTGACGAGAATCCGATGTGGAAATTTCGGGACGTCGGTACGTTTTTGGATCCCCGATCGATTGGAAACTTTCGGACAGGAAAGTTTCGCTACGGCTAAATACTCCGACTTATTTTCTCTCTCTCTCTCTAGCTCTCATTCTTTTTTCTCTCTCTCATGACTCGCTTCCTTCCCATTCGAAACTTTTCTTCATCGTGAAAAATCCGGAAAAGCCGTGTTTTTTCCGATATTCCGAGGATTCCGTTTCACAAACGGAACTTTATGGCTACTACTTTTTTTTCCTTCTTCTTATCGATCGCGATTACTTTGTTTTGATTATTTTTTCTTCATTTATTTTTCTTCTCTCTATTCTTCTTTTTTTTTATTTATTTATTCTTTTAATATCATTGTAACAAAAATAAAAGATACAACGAGCATCATCGTTTAGAATCATTTTAAGTGTCGTCATAAAATTTTATTAACAGTCTCGATAATCGTCAAAATGAAGGACAATTGTCCTTTCGAAATTCTGTCCTCCACTCGTATAAAGATATTGCTGAAATCGTAACGATTTTATCGATGCCGGGGGATTATATATAAGAACGTTTTCAAATGCAATCTCGATGAAAAAGATCAGTTTCGGCTCTGTTCCCAAACGAGAGAAAAGGGGAAAAGAGCCGAAGGAAGATGCGATTGGGACGAAAGCAGAGACCGTGTTGACTATTCAATTGCTCAAGCGCTTCTCCGTGGCATCCTCATTAAAAATAATCGATATCTCAATATTAACAAATGGCCTCGCGTTTTTACGTATTGCCTCGCTTTCTTTCCCCTTTCCCCCCTCCCCTTCACTCTCTCACTCTTTCTCTCTCTCTCTCTCTCTCTCTCTTAATCTATCTGTCTCGCTCTTGAAAATCAATAAACCGCATTCAGCCGCACGACACCTTCGAATTACACGAGATCCTTTTCACAATGATATCTCCTCGTGTTAAAATATTCAATCGCAAACGAACTCGATCGATAGTTACAAAAGTAAATTTATTGATTCGACAGCAAAAACAATGTAGATATCTACAAATAATCATTTCTAGGGCTAAATAATTTTATTACATTTTTCTTTCTATTTTCAAGCTACTCGTATCAGTATAGCGTATTAAAAAAAAGAAATTCATCGATCGATTAAACGAGAATAAAAAAATCCGAAGTCTAGATATTCTTCGTTGACTTTACAACTTTTAAATGAAATACTACAAAGAAAAAGGACATAAATTAATTCATTCGCTCGATGGGAAGAAAAAGAGAAATAAAGATGGCTGACGCCCAAACGACCATGGTTTCGATGGTAAATGGGAAATGGTGGTGATCGTATGACGTCGCAAACGATTCGAGAATCGAAAAGACATGAGAAAAAGAGAGAAAAAGAAAGAAAGAGAGAAAGAGAGAGACAAACAGACAAACGATGGTCGAGCCGGACTCGTTGGCTTCCAGGCAACCCATAAACCTTTCCCCACGTAATCTAGATAGCTCTATAGATTTCTAATAAAATAACGCATTAAATCAGCCACGTACCGACTGATTGGCCAACCCAAAACGAAATCGGCATAGATCCGACGTCCAGACGCATATCCATCGTGATTGAATAGCGACATTTATTATCGTCGATCGAAGATTATTAAATATCGGAACTGTCCGTCTATATGCGAGCAAAAGGTCTTATTGGTATTAGCAGCTACATAGATCCATTCGTAGGAATTTCATCGTCGATAAAAACAGAAACGATACAGACAAATGGAAGTAGAAAAGATGGATTTTAGGTTTAGGAATGATTACGTTATTGGTAAAAGAAATGTTTGTCGAAAGATTCTCGAGTAAAGGAAAAGAAGAGAAGAAAAGAAGTATCAGCTTTTCTATCTGACAATCGAGTATAACTTCAAATAAAATCCCTGACACTCGTGAACAATGTTAGACGTCATTGTTCGTCTAGATTCAGCTTTACCAGACGATAAATTTTCTTCTCGATTTCGCAAATCCCTCAATCGCGTTTGAGAGAAGAATTTCGACTATTTTTCTTGATCTTTTCGTAAAACGAAACGACGTAAGTCCTATTCGTTGAAGTCGAAGTCGAAGCCGAAGTTGAAGTCCAAGCACGCGTATAAAAAGACGTGCTTCCTTGAACAGTAGTAGCCTGGATAATTCGTGACATTCGATGTCCAGAGAATTGTCGTACATACATAGATAGGTAGGTACATGTCCTGGTTGGTACAGATCGCTCGAAGGGGCACGTCGTCCTCGATAGAAAGTGGATAAAGAGCTGGACCCGAGAAGAAGGAGTGAGCAAGCGAGAGAACGAGAGAGCGAGCGAGCGAGCGGAATAAATTCTTGTATCAAGATTCAAATAAATGCATTCGAAACCGCGAGCAAAGTTGTATCCCACGGGAAGGTATAGGTACGGTTGGTAATACCAGGACACGTATCTCCAGTTTTCCTCTTCTCTGCCCTTTTCTTCTTCCGCTGTTTCTCGGCCGACCACACCGGTTCCAACTGAATTTGCTAAAACTATTTCGATCGTATGTTCTTCTCCCTCACGGCGTTAGGTATACCGTAAGAACGAATAAACGGTGGGGAACTTTTAAATAGAAGAAGCACTTTCCCGATTTCTTACAATTTCTTTCAATGTGTTTATCTCGTCTTCGAGTATATTGACTATGTATCTTTATATATATTTCTTTTTCTTTTTTACAAAAGAGAAGAATTATTTTAAATGTATCATTTGAAGACTTTTAATGATCTAATAGTGATTAAAGAGAAGTTTCGAATTTGGTCATTTTTAATTTCCTAGAAATTCCCTAGAAAGAAGACGGAGTCGAAAACTGTTCGCCTTTTACTTCTTTGCCAAAAGCAAACAGGCGATAACTAGAGAAGTTGTTGCCAAGTTAAATAGTCGGACGTCTCGAGAGGCGCGAACCTCTGTAAAACAAATAAAAATTACATAATATTTGCATCGAAAAAGATGGGGAAGGGGAAGGGCGGATCTTAAAGAAAGTCCGTTTCCGTTGAAAAAAGTTCTTCTCCTTGGCTACGCGAGTAAAATTCGTTCGGTTGTGTCTCCCCGAAGAAAACTAGAGTAAGATAGAGAGAAGGAGAAAGAAAAATGAAAAGAGTGTGGAATCAAATTCCAATATTTGAATGGAAGCAGTAAACATTACTGCTCGCTCAGAAATTTTATCGTTGGCCCTGGGAAAGATCGCAGTTCGACATTACCCTCGAACTAACACGCTTCTTTTCACTCGTCAGGCGTCGAAAAAGGTTCTCGATTCGGCCAAGGCACCTTCTCGCTCGATCTAGCACAATTTCAGTTGACGTAACTTCAAAGCCGCTTAATCCTCTTAACGAAGCCATATCGAGGACCGAACTGGTGAAGGAGGAGGGAAGGCACACGAGCTTTCGTCTCGTTTCGTCTCTTCTCTTCTCTTCTCTTCTCTTCTCTTCTCTCTGTTCTCTTTCTTAACCCTATGTTATATCGCAACTCTAACGCGAGAATTAACCTTAAGGGCGAAGACCGAAAATTTCAATCGACATGTTCAATTTTTTAAAACAAAACTTTAGAACTATCTAAAGTTCTAGAGAAAAGCAGAAGATTTTAACATCTTGCGACTTTTTTTATGATCTCTTTATGTTATGAATAGATAACAATGTTACCGCCATGAGTGATATAAAAATGACAAGTATTTCTTCTGTCACTTTCTTTCTTTCTACCTTTTCTTTTTTCTTACATTATTTTTCTTTTCTTTCATTTTATCACGCCGAGTACATGTTAATTTATTCGCAGATTTAGTTCCTTTCCACTTAAAGTCTCCCATATTTTCTCACGATCCCAAAGGACCCTTTCCTTCGTCGTATACATTTCCCGCTTTTTCATGACGACGTTCGTGGAAGCGTCGGATTCTCGAGGAGGTTAAAGAAGAGGGAGAAATGGAGATATAGAGGGGCTGTGAGCTAGAGTTAAAGAACATACTCGACATTTACAATTCGGTTGGAAGTTTCGCTGGAATCGAAAAGGACAAGAAGAAGAAGAAGAAGAAGAAGTAAAAGTAAAAGAAAAAGAAAAAGAAAAAAAAAGAAGAAGAAGAAAAAGAATAAGAGGCAGACACACCGCCATCATTGCCGAACGACGTGGTGCTTTATTATCATATGTTTTTACTCGCCACTTCTATCGAGAATATTCTCCCATGCTTTTATTCACGGATGGAATTCTCCTTTCCCATTCGTCGCTTTTATTCTTCCTTTCTTCTTCCTTTCTCCTCTATTCTCCTCCCACCATTCTTTTTATCCCCCTTACATTCCCCTTTTCTTCTTTCAACTACCGTTCTCTTTTCTTTCTTCGAGCGACCCGTTTAACCCGCGCACACGTACAGAGAGTTGTATTCGTTTGCCGAAGGATTACCTGCATCAACGCGAGCCTGCTGTAAGATCGATAAAAGGGTGGCGAAATCTTTGGAGAGTAACTCAATCGAAATGTAACTCGTTCCTTTTCACTCTTTCTTTCTTTTCTCTCTCTCTCTCTCTCTCTCTCTCTCTCTCTCTCTCTCTCTCTTTCTTCTGTATTATACTTTGGAATTGATTTTAATGGCGTTACATCTACGGAAATATAAAATCAAATATTTTATCGATGATTTTAAGGGTAACTTTTTATCTTGATTAATTCTTCACGATATTTCTATACCCTTTATAATCCTTCAATTTCTTTTCAAAATTTGAACATTACGAAATTGAAACAACAGCGTACATCACTGTTCGTCAGAAATATTTCAAAGCACATTTGTCTATAGGAAATTAATGAGCCGTAGGGAAATTGATCAATTTGAAATGACTAATATCATAATACGATTTTACGATTGATCGACAGGATGACACAAGAGATTCGTTGGTATTAAGTCGACAGAAGCATATACGATATCTTTCAACAACAGATCAATCGTATTATAATTTATAAGATGTCATTTGATCTTAGTAACGTTTTAGTTGGATCATGTCAAACAAAATATCTATCACGAATCGAATTAATAATAATATTGAAATGACTTTCGTTTCTTTTTCGTTTTCATAAACGCAAATACAAAAAGAAAAAAAAAAAGAGAAAAAGAAAAAAAGAAATAGAAATAAATGAAAAAATAAAAAAGAAATAAATAAAATTCGCTTAGACAAAAGAATATGCGTGTAAACAAAAGCTTTTACTTCGCACCTGTCGACGGAAGATAAACCTACTAAAAAGTCAGCATTTTTCGTCTGGCAAAAAAAGAGATGACCGTCGAGCTGGCATTTTCATTTCGATACACGCAGAATAATTCACTTTATCAGCGGGATATCATAAAACGAGATAGATCCGAAACGAGTCCGTAGGCAAATTTGAAAATTTCGATCTCGCGCTACGTCAACGCATCGATCTCGAATTAACAAGTGTAGTAGTATGGTAGAAGGAGAGGTAGAGAAAAGGTAGGGTGGGTACTAAAGCGGAAAGGGTCGAACGTTGTATCATGAGCCGATAATAGACGACAGCGTCGAGCGTCATTACAAAACACGATGCGCTTAGACCCGATTGAGGGAGTACGAAAGAGAGAAAGAGAGAGAGAGAGAGAGATGAAGAGAGAAAGAGGGATGGGGTTAGAGGTACAGTGGTCGTAACATTCCCCGCGTATCACGCATGGTGCACGGACAGAACGTTCGTAAATAACCGATACCTGGCGATTCGCCCGAACGAAATCGGCAATCGGCACGGTGAAACTTCGGTCTCGGAAAATACCACTAGCTCGAACAGTATAATCAGCCGAGAGTGTTATCGCTTTTGCTCGACCAATGGCCGAGCACGTATCATTGTCATTGCGTTGCCTTTTGTACGGCCATCACGAGAGAGAGAAAGAGAGAGAGAGAGAGAGAAATAGAGAGATAGAAATAGAGAGGACAGAGGGAACAATAAATATGTTATTAAAATTAGCATAACCCATTTTACCATGGGAGCAAAACGGCACATTTTGCAGTTAATTTTCCAGTTATCTAGATAATAATCTCGCCTATGTGCCACGTTGAATTGACCTTTTATAGGAGCTTGAACGTTAGTGACGTTAGTAATAATGATTATAGTAGTAATAATAATAATAAAAGTAATAGTAGTAGTAATAGTAATAATAGTATATTATATAATAATAATAGTAGTAGTAATAGTGGTTGTATTAATAATAGAAATAGTAATAGTAAGTAATAGTAATAGTAGTAGTAGTAGTAATAATAGTAAGTAATAACGGTAGTAATAGTAGTGGTAGTAGTAGTAGTAATAGTAGGTAATAGTGGTAATAATAGTAGTAGTAGTAGTAATAGTAGTAATAGTAAGTAATAGCGGTAGTAATAGTAGTAGTAGTAGTGGTAGTAATAGTAGGTAATAGTGGTAATAATAGTAGTGGTAGTAATAATAGTAATAGTAGTAGTAATAGCAGTAGTGATCGATTAGAAAAAGAAGATGAAAATGTTTAAGTTCGATCAAATACGATAAGTGGAACGAGAACGTGCGGTAAAAAGGGGAAGGGAAAAGAGAAGGTAGAGGTGTTCGCTGTTGATCCCGCGTGCCGTCATAACGCCACGTAACATTAATAAGCGGTTTACACGACGAAAATACGAACCGACCGGGAACGAGTTTGGAAGGAACACCGAGAAAACGCGTTATCACGATAACCCGTTTCATTTATCGACCTCGATTTCGAAATCGAAATCCACTCTCGAATCTTTGAGAGCACCAGCAGCAGTAGCAATAGCAAGGTTACTAACAGAGAGAGAGAGAGAGAGAGAGAGAGAGAGAGAGAGAGAGAGAGAGAGGTAAGGTAGAGTTAGAGAGTGAAAAGGAAGGATGGAATCTCGCGATTCCGCTATTGCCACGTAACCACCAACGCCAACCACTACCAACCACCCTCTTTTCCTTCTTCTCCTTCCTTCCTTCCTTCCTTCCTTCCTTCTCCCTTACCGAGTTCCTTACAGGCAACCCTACCACTCGCTAAGACCCACCCCATCGACAATTAGTTCGCGCGCCCGGCAGTGAGTGCACTTAGCGAAAAGTAAGCAAACTCAACCCTCCTTGCCCTCCTTCTTTGCTCTCTTTCTTCCTTCTCTTTCTCTCTCTCTCTCTCTCTCTCTCTTTTTCTTTCTCTTTCTCATCTCATGTATACGTGTGTGTGTATATATATTTCCACATATATAGATACAATACAGATATAATACCAACTCAAATTTCCTCACCAAAATAATTTCTACGATCATGGCAAAGTTCGATTTAGATAGTTGACGCCAACTTGTCCAGACGACAACAACAATCATACGTATATTGAAATTTTCATATCGATACTCTTTCATTCGATGTGACTCACCGATATATCGGTAGATCGCGTGTGCGAAAATACCTACTACACATCTATCTATCCGTCTGTCGACGTCGTTGTCGTCACCGTCGCCGTTAGAACGGCTATCGTAAAAATACACTCGTGTACGTGAGCCGGAAGATGAAAATATCAAATCGATGAAAAATATATACACTATGTAGGATACGTTGATACGTGGGAAGAAAAGAACCATATATATCAGTTGTTTCGTTTCATCATGGTTTATCATTTTGACAATGAGTCTTCTTAGCAATTTCGTATCACATACACGTGAGTGCAAATACACCATTCTCTTTAGATACCAAAAAAAAAAGATAACAAGGACAGAGAACAGCGACTACGGCATGATGTGCGATCAAACGAAACGAGGGAAGTGACACCCTGCCCAAGTTGTTACTTACTAGATTGATGAAGCTCACACTCTAAGACCATTCACTCCATCCCATCTTCTTTTTTTCTGTTTTTCCTTCTTTCTCTTTTCTCTCCTCCTCTTTTTCTTCTTCTTCGTCTTCTTTCTTCCTTCATCCAAGACGATATTCTTCAATCTTTCTACTTACATGATCACGTTTACCTGAGCGATCGTATACTACCAATGAGGCCGGCTACAAAGATTTTCACGCTGACGCGCCCCTTTTTTCGCCATTTCGTAATTAATGAGCCGTTCGGAGTTTTCTAGCTGATAGACGAAAAACGATCCGTGACGTGTAGCTAATCGAGAGATAAAGGACGAAAGTTCGCATAGATGAGTGAGCGAGTGAAAGAGTGAAAGAGAGAGAAAGAGAAAGAGAAAAAGAAAGAGAGAGAGAGAGAGAGAGAGAGCAAAGTTTCAAGCAACGGGATCAAAGATTCATAAAAAGATTGCGTTGAGTTCAAAACGAAAGGAAAAAAGAGATCTCGGGAATGGATTTGAGATAATAAGTAATTCTCTTCTACCTTGATTAATCGATTTGTTCGTTACATTACAACGTGATAATATTGACATTAAAATATATTAACATTTGGTCATTTCTACTTATTGCACATAAGAAAATCGATTTAAGTTTTATGACGTTTTGAAAGTTAGTTTAGTGCCTCTACAAAGCTTGCTACTCAAAGGTTAAAACTCAGTGTTTAAAGGGTTAATTAAACGTATACTTCAACAGAAATACTCAAATACGCGTAGACCGTTCCCAATTAGGTTCCTCTAATTGCTCGCGAGGATAACGAGCTCGCGAGATACGTACTCGACCGTAACGAAGCCATGGATTCAGAGTAAGAGACGCGCGTTCGGGTCGAGCTCAAAATTGAAAAATCTGAAAAAAAGAACATTCTACGGTATCCACCTACGTCATGCTCGCACAGCAGAAAGACAGAGAGAAAGAGAGAGAGAGAGACAGAGAGACAGAGACAGAGACAGAGATAGAGATAGATAGATAGATAGATAGATAGAGAGAAAGAGAGAAAAAGAGAGAAAGAGAGAAAGAGAGAGAGAGAGAGAGAGAAAAATAGAAAGCACTTTCGAAATTTCGAAACGAACGGACAGGGAAACGGCATCGCTGTCTCTCTTCTTTACAAGCACGGCAATTTGGATCATCGACGCGTACCTCTCTTTTCATTCTCACGTCCATCGTGAGCGCGGACGTGTGCACGCCTGGCAATAAATCCAGACTTACTCTTCATCCTATCTCTCGGCTTTGTCGTGTGCTCGCGCCACGGGAACTCCGGGACAGGCATTGTCGCGGTTATATCGACGTCGAGGAAGAACGGAAAAAAATGTGAAAGAGAGAAAAAGAGAGAGAGAGAGAGAGAGAGAGAGAGATAAAAAACGTGTCATGGGGCGGTTCTCGATGGAAGCTGAATTAAATTCTGAGATTTATCGCGTCAATAACCGTGCATTAATTTACGATTTTTCGAGGGGCTGCACGTGGTGAGAAATAGAACGAAAGAGAGTAGAGAAAAAGAGAGACAGAGTGAGAGAGTAGAAGGGGGTGGTTACACGACGCGTAAATTCACGGCACGCCGTAACAGCGATTGTTTCGCCTTTCGTGGCGAGATATAGCACTAGGAAAACGAACGAGGAGTGGTGGTATAGATAGATGAAAGAAGAGTGGGAGAATTTTGTTGGAGGAACGCTTGAAAACACGCAATAAGAACACATGGCCGCATAACGCATACCTATACGCGTTCGCACGCGATGAGGCACTCATGAGGGTGGCTTGAAGGGGTGGCTTTGCTATAGGCTGCCGCGGTTACTTGCTCGTATCACACTTTCTGTCTCTCTCTCTCTCTCTCTCTCTCTCTTTCTCCCTCACTTTTCTTCCCCTCTTCATTCTCTCAGCCTTGCTCTTTCGTTCTACTACGACAGTATTCGTGCACGTGTTCCGTCTCTAAGTGTATATATATACACACACATACATACATACATACACACACACACACACACACACACACATACACACACACTTATACATAGACATACCTATATGTATGTTTGTGTGTGTGTGTAAGTGTATGTGGAACGATGCGAGACGACCCTAAGTGTGGGCAACGACATATGCGACTGGCGTGTTCCACATCTAACTTGTATTGACCATTACTCAACGTTCCGTGTTCGTAAGTTGTGTAGCAACCGCTGCCATTCACCGAAAGTCGACGACGTTAACGGAAGCGGCTTGCCGAGCCGCGAAACCTATTGAAAAACTTAATGTTGAACTTCTTGAAAATAAAAAGAGAAAAGTAAAAATGAAAAAATTAAATTGCTCATTGGTTAAGCTTAATGTGTATATATATATATATATATATATTATATACCTTACTACTTCTATTTTTGGTTTTCTCTTTGATAAAAATAAATTCCTTCCTATAGCGAATATTTATCGAAAATCTCGTAAGATTAGGGAAAATTTGTAAGATAAATTACTCTTTAAAATTCTTCCTTAGTATAGATTAATTATCATGATCTTTAATATGCTTGATTTTTTTAAGGTAACGATTAGCAGCAGAAAGATATCCTCGATTTTTCTCGTCTCTTTCATATTCTCTGTTCGTTAATGACGACAGACGCGTTAATAAAAGATGCGTTCATTAATGACGATGGATTAATTACAGCGACATGCTCGGTGCATGAAAAAGGCGTCGAGTTTCTCTGATCCTTCTTTTCTTTTCTTTTTTATACGCCTAGAGATACATATACATACAGGTAATAGTAGTATATAGAGTACATACATAGGGATAGGGACGAACACCGAGATTTTTCATGGTACGCCGTGGGACCGCAATTTCAGGAAATCTTCGGATTGCACAGGCGGAAGAAAAGTCTTTTATCCGGCTCTTCGAGATTTCCCTTCGTTTTCATTATTTTTTCTTTTTTATCTCTCTCTCTCTCTTTCTCTCTTTCTCAACTACTAACGCCTTCCTTCGCTTTTTCTGCTTTTACACATACATACACATACACTCTCGATGGTAATTTCTCTTTCTCCTTCTTCTCTTCTACTTTCTTCAACTCTTCCTTCCTTCTTTCCTTCTATTTCTCTCTTTCTCTCACACCCTCGTCTTCCAGTTACCAGCAGCCATTTCCCTTTTACGATTTCATTCGCGCACAGTACGGAAAATAATATTTACCAGGCTTTTTAAGTCTAACGCGTTAAATCGCGGTGCCACGGATTACACGTTTAACGACTTTTCTCTTTTCCGTAACGCGGAAAGAGAGCGAGTCTTTTCATTTCAAAACGGAGAGACCAGTACCCACAGAAAGGAGCTACAGACGGGAAAGTAGTGCGATTGAGTGTAAGAGAGTGAGAGAGAGAGAGAAAGAGATAGAAAGGGTACGAAAAAGAGTTGAGGAAAAAGAGTATGCACGACTTTAATCCCTTTGATTCTTTTCGCAAAACGAATGCCTATGATCTAACGTGTGTTTTGCGAATGCTTTCAGCCGATAGGCACTCCAGTCGCCGTCCTCTTTTTATTTCAGTCATGAAAAAAGAATTATTTTACAAATTGCGAGCTTCGAAGCGCAAAGTTCGCTAATATCCTCGAAGGTAAAATGTTTCTAAAAAAAAAAAAAATAAAATAGGAAAACGAATAACGAAGAACCCTCCAAGTAGTTTCTTCAAAATATTTTGAGAGATACTACTTTCCCCATCTTATCATCAATGTATATTAAAACACTCGAATCACCTGAGTGTAATCCTTGGGAGATAAAAATATCTATCGAGAAAACATACAGATTATTATTCTTATTGTTATTTTTATCTCGCAGGTGCATTGTACATATAAAAATTTTCTAATCGATTCCGACGATTAAGCTAAAAGATCGAATCTTTCAAAGTTTAAATCTTCCAAATGAAACAAAAATTCTTCAGGAACTCGAAGGAAAATATGTTTTAAAGAAGATCAATTCTTTCATTATTATTATATAAATTTTTAAGTTTTTCTTATTTCTATATACATTAACAATATATTACAACATATATATATATATTATATATATATACATATATATATATATTTATATATATATATATATATATATATATATATATATATATTACAACAAGTGTTTCTTGATACTGAGATTGATACAAAAATTATTTTATTTTTCGATAGAAAATCTTGTAAAAAATATATGGTATAAATGATAAGTCATCTTTTAAAAACTCTTAATCTCCGTTACTAGATACTTGGATGCTGGAAATACAAAAAGACCAAAAGAAATGGTAGGAGAAAGAGAGAAACGTGCACGATTTCAAAAATTTTATTCGCATCGCATGCCAGGCTCCACCGGTCGAAAGAATATTTTATTTAAGCTTCCTGCTATACCTCCAAAACGGCCCTCTGACCACGAGATACACCCCAAGCCTCAGGGTATTCCTAATTTTCTCTGGCAGACACCGCTGGAATCTTAATTATGAGGAAGAATTCATGGAAGTCCAAACCAGGCTTACTCCCTTCTCTATCTATTTCTCTTTCTATCTCGCTTTCTCTTTCTTTCTTTCTCTCTCTTTCTCTCTCCCTCTCGCTTTCTCTTTCTTTCTTTCTCTCTCTTTCTCTCTCTCCCTCTCTCTCTCTTCCCCTTTCTCTCGGTCTTTCACATAAGTACGTTATGCTTTTCTTTCAAATATGAGTACTTCTGAATTCTTTGACGTATTCCGAGAAAATCAAGAATCGTATTTTCGAGGATCGTCCCTTTGGTACGTAAGGGATACGTTACTTATGAAATTTCTTTGATATATGTATGCATCTGTATATCTCCGTAATAATATTCCGCAAGTAGGGGGTCATATAGCCTCAGAATACGTGCGATGCATGCTTCCAACAGTCAGCTGATTCAAGAGACACGTTCCTTAAAGAAAAGGAACTGGAAATAGGTCGATTCATTATTCTATCAAAATCTATGTTATATATATATATAACATATATATACATATATAAACCTTTCTTCTTCTATATATATATATATATATAACATAGATTTTTACTTTGTTTACTTTGTATTTATTTGATCGATTAAAGTACATATTCCATAAAAGTAAATGTTCAGAGATATTTACTAATAAAGAAAAAAAAAATTTACAAGAAAAGACCCATCGCTTAATAGCAACGTTACTTCAACGTCGCTTACATTTCTAAGAAAAACATGAGTTTAGAAGACGAAAAAGCTAGAAACAGTAGGAACGAAGTAACACATTCTTTTACTCGTATACTTAGAGCGTATTTGTTTTATACTCGTACCTTCCGAGGGCTGTTAGCCTTCTACGTCGTTGGACGAACGACCAAAGCTAAAACTTACTTGTTCCTCGTTCTACTTTTTTGTCTTTTTCCTTTTTTTCTCATCTTCTTCATCTTTTTTTCTTAGTCTCACTTTTTTTTTCGCGTCGGCAAAATGGCCTTAACGAAACGCAATATAAAACTTAATGCCATTGTCTCATTTTACCACGAGCTAATGTTTAATCGTAATCATCGTTCGTAAATTTCTTTTTTTTTTCCTTTTAATCTTTATTAACATAATTGTTTTCTTAATGTTACAGGGATTGCAGAGTCGTCAGAGATCCACAAACCTTCAAGTCTAAAGGCTATGGATTCGTGTCCTTTGTCAAAAAAGCGGTAAGCGATATTTTTCTTTTAAAAAAAAAAAAAGAAAAAAAAAGGAAAAAGCACCAGTTTAAACTTTACCACTGTAACCACCACTCATTTTTTTTTTCTTTATTAATCAAAAACTTTTGGCAAAGATTAACTTCTTCCTATTAGAAGAACTCGTTGCCGAGATAATGAGCGAACTTGAACAAAAGAACAGAGCCTCGGCAACGATCGTAAACGTAGGACTTTACATAGATAGACTCTTCTTCTAAACAAACTTATCTATCGATCATCGTTTCGAATGCACACATTCTCCAACAATACATACACATACATATACATATATTCGCGCAATATCGTCATCGTATATGCTTGCTATGACAACATCGTTTCAATGGCGATACGGCACCTGTTCCATTTCGATGCAAACAAATGACGAAGTTTACGACGATCCATAAAGATCGAAATCGTGAGAAATTAACAGCGGCAAGTTGAAAGTTGGAACTAGTCTTTCGATGTTCAATCGATGGAAATAGTAGGGATACGAAGAGATGGTTGGCCAGAACCAGAACGTTGCTGGCGGAAGCAGCTTCAGGGTTTACAGCATCGTTCTTGGAGCAGAGAGAGAAAGAGAGAGAGAGAGAGAGAGAGAAAGAGGGAGGATGATAGCGAATGAGCAAACGAGTGAGCAAGAGAGAGTAAGTCCGAGTTTTACTGTACCCCACCAAAATCCGCGACGTAAATCACGACGAAGTTAGATGTACGGCTGAGTAAAAGAAGGCTTTCCCCCGTTTATGGCGAGGTTATTCGTCGAGGCGGCCGAACCCGGAGGTAGAACCTTCCTTCGTTTCCCCTCTGTTTTAATGTCCTATCGATCTGGACCACCGCCGGCACCTGACTCACACCCACGGTATTACTATTGCCGAAGTATAAATTTCCCGGGTGTCTCCGCTAACCTCTAGGAACACGCGAAAATTTCTCCTCCTCCTTTTCTCTTCTCTTCCTCCATCCCTCCGTTTCGAGCTCTTCTCTCTTTCTTTCTCTCTTTCTCTCTCTCTCTCTCTCTCTCTCTCTCTCTTTCTTTCTCTCTCTTTCTCTCTCAACCACTATATCCTTCGAGCACCGGATACACGTATCTAAATCGCGTACTCTGATCGCACAGCCAAACGACATCCCCTCCAAACTCTTTTCTGTGATCTAGTACTACTACTACTACTATAACTACTACTACTAGTACTACTAAAACCAACAAAAATACGAATTCCTTGGATTCTATACTGGACGCTACTCTTCTTTTCCGATAGCATCCACATTGTCTATTTCTCCCTCTTTCTTTCTTTTTAACGAACAAAATACGATATCTTTTATTTCTTTTTCTTTCTCTTCTTTCAACCTTTTTAAATTGTTGAAACGATCGAAGATTTCGTTCAGTTTTTAAGAATTTTCTTCCAAAAATCTTTTCATGGATTCGATGAAGAATAGACATTTACCACGAAAGAGAATGAAAAATTCGAAAGCAACTTTTTTCTTAAAAGCCACGTAAGCCGTCATTGAGCAGTGCTCATAGCAAGCCGGCATGACTTAGTAATATATGCAAAGCAGTTGGGTGTCGCTTCGGTCAGAAAGCTTTACGACTGATCGGTAATGTCTATACACAGTTGTCTTCCATATAAAGTTATAGGTTCAAGTATGAGAAAAAAGATAGCTAGAATAGTATTCGTAGTTTAACAAATTCGAACTGAACGGAAATTCCAAAATGTTAAGGTGAATCAAAAAAAGAGAAAAAGAGAGAGAGAGAGAGAGAGAGAGAACAATATTTATTGCTGTTATGACTGTTATCCTTATCCTTATTATATATCATATAATAAAATAGAATAAACGATAATAATTGGCAATAAAAGTAATAACATGACTATAATAAACTTAATATGGAAATATTATACAGAAAGAGACAGAGAGAGAGAGAGAGAGAGAGAGAAACGACATGTTGAAGGTGGAGCACTAAAGGAATACGGAAAGAGAAGCGAGAGGAGAACGTTGATATCGACCGGAGTTTAGAATCGGCTTAGAGCCGAGCGTTCGGTCTCGCGGTCTATCTAGGCTAACCGCGCGAATGTGCGGCATCATATCGGGAATGGAAATTCGAATCGGAAATACTTTATCCTACAAGAGCACAAATGTCGTGGGATAAGGACCGTGGAGTAGTGGGAAAGTGGTTAAGGTGCACGACTCTCGAAGAAGAAGGAACGGGAAGAAAGAGAGTGAAAGAGAAAAAGAGATAGAAGCAGAGAGGTTAAAGGTGGAAGAGGAACGAAGAGAAAACTCCCAAGTCCTTCGAATGGCGCAAACGGTGGGGAAATGGGTGGGGGAGCTCACCACCCTCTTTTCTCCAACCACGCGTTTGCAAGAAGCTTTTCGACGGTCAACCCCTTCCGCTGGAATTTCTCAATGGCGGGAGTATTTTCAGCCATCTCTTCTCTCTCTCTCTCTCTCTCTCTCTCTCTCTCTCTCTCTCTTTCTCTTTTTCTTTCTTTCTTCTTTTCTCTGGCTCTCGGCCTCTTTTTATCTCATCTTTTCTCAACTCCAAAGCTTCGTCCAAGCAGCAGTCGAATAAAATAAAGACGAGGATTATTTTTAAGTCTTTTTCTTTTTTTCTCTCTCTCTCTTTCTCTCTCTCCCTTTCTCTCTCTACCTTTCTCTATCTTTCTTACTGTTTACCATTCTCGAAAATTTTTTTTATCTTGACCTTTCTTAAACATTTGGAAATCTCAAGGATATACCGTTAGTTGTGTGTATGAGTATGTATATACATATATATGTGTGTATGTGTGTGTACTATACAGTATTGTCTTTTTATCAAAACGAACCTTTTGTTACAAATTTATATATACGTTTCCTCAGTTATAGTCGGACACGATTCTTTCATTTTTGTTCCATTTTCTGCCTTCTTTCTTTTTCTTTATCGAGAAAATTCTTCATAATTTTTCATTCGAATTGTACAATAGTCATCTATCAAATAGGCCAGTACATTTAAACACACACACAATCATTCATACACACGCACACACACACATACATAGATATATAGTTCCAAAGGTATATTGAAGCAAGGCCATGATCGTTTTGTTACCTACTTGAGAACAAATAGCTTGACCACGTGGAGGCTCGTTTTCCCTTCTATCCTTCGTCATAAAGGGTAGCGCCTTTTCTTCGAAAAGGGAATTCAAAGCAGCGATGGGAAACACAGCAGTTTGCCAAGGGCAGTTCTTGGGAAATGCGAGAAATCGGAGGTACGATTTGTCGAATGGAATTCCCTCTCGAACTAACCGTATCTTCGACTCGATCCACTTCCAGCCCTGCCATTTTCGAGGGTAAAAGAGAAGGGACGTTATGTTCTTACGATTTACTTTAGCCACTTAACGAGCTGTCCCATCAGTCCGATTTAATTCCTTCGTTCTTTGTGCGTCATCGTTTCCTTTTCTTCCTCTCTCTTTCTCTCTCTCTCTCTCTCTCTCTCTCTCTCTCTCTCTCTCTTTCTCCCTCCGTCTCTGCCTTTCTTTCTTTTTTTCTTACTTTCTTTATCTCTTTACTTCTCTTCGCGTACCTTAGATTCGATAGTCGTAAGAGAACATTAAAGGACGTCACTCGCGCGAAAGGTATAAACGTTAACGTTATTCCTATTTCCACGAAGAAGCCGGGACGGTAAAATTTTTCTCGATCCGCTTACGGGCGTGCTTTTCTCAAAGCAGAGCAGTAATAAATAAAAGTTACGATCGGTGTCCTGCGTACTCGGAGTTACAGCCGTTTGCCGTTGCTCGTAACGCGGCTTTACTTCTTACGTTTATTCCATTTATCCCGACCCCCTTTTGCACAGACGAATCGTTCCGTCTATCGAAAGCTGTTCTCTCTCTCTCTCTCTCTCTCTTTCTCTCCCTCTCTCCCTCTCTGCCTCTCTTTTTTTCTCTCCCTTTAAAACTTGTCTTTTTCAAAAGCAGCAATCTTAACCAGTCTATCCCAACTATTTCAAAGAAAAAGAAATCCTGCGTGCTAGAGTTTTCTCAATCTCGCTTTATCTTTCATTATATTGGTTGAACCATTTTACTCATTAACATTTATTGTTTCAGGAAGCGGAAATCGCCATCGGTACCATGAACGGGCAATGGCTCGGTAGCAGAAGTATTCGAACGAATTGGGCGACTCGCAAGCCGCCTGCACCAAAATCTGAAGGTGAGTCAAGAACAATTGAACCTCAATCATTCTTTTTTTAATTTATATAATCTGAAACGTAATTAGAATCTAATTAAAAACTAAATCGTATCGATCGATAGAAATCCCGAAATATTTAACTCTGTCTTATTACGATTAAGATTAATTTAAGAGGATATGATGAATGAAAGTGGAGGAAACGAACAAATAAGGGGAAGAATATTTAAAAATCTCTCTGAATAAAAGAAGCTTCCAATTTCGTTTTAGCTAAGATAACATAAAATATCGGTCGATCAAGGAGAGATGATACTAACGATGGAAATGGAGAAATGGGGGAGATAAGAAACGAGGGATATCCGTCAAAGGAACATCGTGTTTATCTCAAAATGCGGTTTACTTGATGTGAATACGAATCTTCGCGTGGAGTTAAATTAAATATCGCGTAGCCGCGTTCGCGCGGTTGCGGAAATTTCATCGACGCAACCGGAATTCGATTAGGTCGACGAAATTCTATAATTCGCGTAGAAGTGGATGCGCATGATCGAGTCTGTCGTCTATCCCCGTCTCTATCCTCATCTCTCTTCTCATCTCTCTCCTTCTCTCTCTCTCTCTTTCTCTCTTTCTCTCTCTTTCTCTCTCAATCTTTCTCTCTTTTCCTCTCTTTTTCTTTTTCTCTCTTTCATCGTTGAGAGTTCGAAAGGTTTGCTCGTTTTCCTTCTCTTTTTCTTTCTCTCTTTAATACCAGCGCGCGCACTCATAGTGTGGATCGTTCGCTCAGAAAGCTTTCACTGTGCCATTCAGGAAAGCTCGAAACGGCTTTACCACGAACGGTTACTCTGCAAAAGCGGCCTCCGCAAAGGCAGCACTCCCTGTTCGAGTGTTTGTTAATCGATATCTCGAGATGGACTCGAGAGCCTTTTTTCAAACGGCATGGGCAAAAGAGGCAAGGTACACACCGACCAACGAACCAATCGACCGACCGACCGACCAACTGACCGACCGACTGACTGGCTTTTCGATTTACAACAATCTACTACTATCGTGTTGGCTATAGTACAGTGATCGACTTTGAGAAGTCCTTTTCCTTTTATCACTAGGAACCCCTATCACTCCACGACACACGTCTCGCAAAATTTCCAACTTCTCTCAGCTCGAACCTTTTTTCTCGTTTGTCGAAAAAAAAAAGAAAACCCTTTGGGAAAATCTTCTCACTCTGACTTTCAAGCATTTCGTTCCTTACCATTTAAAACTCAGTGAAACTTTAACATTTGTTAAATTATTATTTTTTTTTCTTTTACTTTGTAAAATCGGTCCATTTCAAATTTTATACATTTCCCATCACGTAAAATTAATGATAATCATTGTAGAGATTTCGATGACGTTTGAATGATAATAATATTTGTCAATGATGTTAAAATAATAATGAATGATGAACAATCAGGGAATAATCGAGTTGTAATTCAAGTAAGAGCGCTACCATAACAACAGAAATATCTATTAATACTGTACATAGATTGGTATCATAGGTACTCTTGTTAATTATGTCGGAAAATATCAATATCAGAAATGTGTAAAATGACCTAAATCGGGATAGGTTACGTTCGAAAATTAGTATGGTTACGGGAAAGGATCCTTGGAAAAGTACAAAAGCCTTAGCTAGGGAAGAAAAAGGGGTAGGGTAAGGGTACGCTAAGAATTCAATTGAAGTTATGAACTAAACGCATAATGAGCTTGAAGGTAGCACTCCGAGAGCCAAGTAAGTATTATTATATTATCATAAGCGGCTCTCCGTCGTCAGGCCACGGACCTCTCCTACCTCCGGAGAGAGTTAGCTCCGACCCCTCGACTAACTAATTTCATTCCCCAAGTCTTTAATTAGTATTCGTCGCGAAGCATCCGAACTTTTTCACTAGACTACGAGGGCAAGGAGGAAAAGAAAGAGGATGAGAGATCTTCCGCAGCCTTCGACCCCTTTCTTGGAACCGACCGACCGTTCAACTGTATTTGCATAGACCAAATTCTCAAAAGCGAAACTTCCTATTTCTTTATCAGACAGCCTCGTTTTCTTCGCCCTTAAAATTTCCTTCGAAAATCTACTTCGAAAATTTTCATCTAAAGACTAACAAAGATGTTCCTCGATCGTACGAGGAACAACGAAATATCAAATGAAATATTAAGAAAAGGATACTGAAGTAAATTACGTAAGACCGAATCTTTCTCCGACAGAAACGTCGATAATGAACAGGAACGAGCGACGTTACGTCATCCACCGGATGAAGATGTAAGAAACAACATCGTCAGTGATGGTCGATGGAAACAGTCGAAGCAGGCTCATTCTCTTTTTCTTTCTCTTTCTCTTTCTCTCTCTCTCTCTCTCTCTCTCTCTCCATCTCTCTCTCTATCCTTCTTTCTTTTTCTCTTTCTCTTTCTCTTTCCCTCTCGCTGTTGGTGAATAGATTCGAAGAGAAGAGCAAGTTCCGAGTGCAAGTTTATCGACTATCGTTTTACTCTCCTGAATTACACGTCGGAGTTTATATGACTCCAGACTTCTTCTCTCTCTCTCTCTCTCTCTCCCTCCCTCCCTCTTCTTTCTTCTTCTTACTTTAGTATCTCTTTCCAAGAACATCCTGGCGATTGCGCCAAGGCTCATCTACAAATCCAAAAGCCAGTGCACCATAGCCACCGCGCCAAGATTCATCTGCATATTTTGACGTAATAGGAGGAACGCGACTGCAGCGAGAGGTCTCTTGCATTATACATTCTTTAAACAAATCTCGACTCGATGTAAGCAGTCGGAAGTTGGTTTAACGCAGGAACACGATGATAATAATAAGAAGATAGGGAAGTACATTTCGTGCGAGCCAATTTCTTCGAGGGAAAGAAGAAGTTTCGATTATCTGGAAAGTGTACCGTACTCTTCTCCCTTACTCTACCTTCCTTTGTCTCTCTTTCTTTTCCTCTTTCACTTTTTTCTTTTCTTTTTTTTTTTTTTTTTTTTTTTTTTTTTTAATCGACTTTCCGTTAACCGTGATTATCGGAAAAAGGATAAAACTATCGCAAGAGTTAAAACATATAAATTTTCCAGTCTTTATAAATTTCTATTATAGTTTAGGCTCCGTTCTTTTTAAAGATTCACACTTTGAAAGAGTTTCAATAACTTTTATATAGAATTTTTATCATAATTTTGATAACCCAACTTTTTCATTGAACGCTTATCTAGATTAATCAATAATTTTTTATTAATTCACTTTCAATCATGTTTATCGATTGTTCGAATTGACATCAAGTAAAGAAAGAAAAAGAATAAATTATCTAAAAGTGGTGGGTTCAGAAGACGAAGAGGGTAAATAGAGGAGGAGAAGGGGGAGGTAGGAAGTGAGCAACCATTTAATTTGACTGAGTCCCAAAGTTAGTCGGCAACTAGGTCAATATTTTATAGCTCTGGCAATTAGATAATTTTGCGGCCAGGCAAAAATATGATTGCTGGTGTGTGAAAGGACCAAGTTGGGCCATGGGTTAATGTCAAAAGTTTGTATCCGGTATCATCCTCAACGTGTCGAATCGTCTCTCTTTCTCTCTCTCCCTTTCTCTCTCTCTCTCTCTCTCTCTATCTCTCTCTCTATTTCTATCTCTATCTCTCATTCACTTTATCCAACTGTTTTACCCATCTCATACCATTTTCAGTCAACGTAATCGCGCCTATTCATGAGAAAATACGATAAAAATATAACATCGAGATTTTTTATTCGATTTTTATTCTTCCCCAGAATACATAATTCGTTATAGTCGCATCAATAAACCTTGCCAACTTACCACCCCGAGATATAACTTAAGCGACGACAGTCGCGATCGACTATCTTCGGAGCTAGGCACACACGCGTACATATATATAGGGAGAGAGTGAGAGAGAGAGAGAGAGAGGGAGAGAGATAGATAGATAGATAGATAGATAGATAGATAGATAGATAGATAGATAGATAGATAGATAGATAGATATATAGATAGAAAGAGAGAGAGAGAGAAAGAGACAGAGAGATAAATGCATAAAGAGGTGAGTCCCCGATACGCACGCAGGTGGCAAACGCAACCTTAACGCAATGTTAACGCACCGGAAGTCCAGTCCATCACGAGTGACGTAGAGTCGACGTGTAGGCATTGAATTAACAACACAGTCCGTTTGCGAGGGTTAAGTGTCGAGCTGTGTTCGAAACACATGGAATATACTCCCTGGCACTAAAGTGCGCAAGAGCCAGTAGTGAGCTTGAAAGGTCCGTGTTTAAAGTGGGAGAAAGGGAGGGAGAGAGAGAGAAAGAGAGAGAGAGAGATAAATAGATAGATAGATAGATGGACAGATAGAGTGAGAGTGAGAAAGAGAGAGAGATGCGCGTACAGTCTACTAATACACTTCATCGTGTACGTGATGCAGTCGATGCGGCAGACTGTCTACCTACAAGTTCTATCGCAAGTTCTATCCAATCCCGGCCGTAGTAGTTAAAGGCGAGGCAAGACGAGAAGTCCGACTGCCCCTTTAAATTCACCCTACAGCCATCCGCATCGGCTTACGGCCGGCACGAGGGAGAGACCATCCTTATCGCTACGCGCGGGCCTTAACACGTTGTCGTTAACTATACAGGGAGCTTCTATCGTCGTGCCTCTCTCGTTGACGATTTTCACAGGGAATAAACGGGACGAGTAACTTCCGTGGTATCCTATGAGGATGAAAAGATAGTCACGGTCATGCATCAATGTATATATGTATGTATATAATTCACGGCATAATAATGTCGTTTTGTTTCAAATTCTATGGTCTTTGAGAGTATCATCTTTCATATTTTCGTAATATTAATCATGAAATGTTAGCCGATATACACGTACGTCATCGTTTGACGTGAACTTATCTTTGACGGAATATAATCCAGATTTTCTTACTTTTTTGTTTTCTTTTTCTTTTTCATAAACTTTTCTGCTACATTTATAGTTCAGGGTAATAGTCTTAACATTGAAAAACAATGGATAACATTTCGTTCTCACGACATTCGTCATTCTTCATTGGAGTCTAGTCTATTCGTCCCTTTAATTCTTCGATTCAAAAAAGAGAAACAAAGAAAAAGAGAAAGAGAGAGAGAGAGAGAGAGCGAAAGGGAGATCGTGTTCGTGCTATCGAGCAGTTTAATTTTTTTTTTCGAAAACGTAGTTCACGGGGTACCAGAGACAAAGGGAAGGTCCAAATGCGACGACACCCGCGGCGATTATTTTTCGATACGATTCCATTAAACCCGATTTATCAAGCGGCATCGTTCATCGAGCCTTTGTATTTCGTCATATTTAAAGCACTCGTAGCGCGTTGAATATAGAGGGAGGGAGAGAGAAAGAGAGAGAGAGGTTTCCTCCACCTTCAACAATTTTGAAAAACGTGCCTCCAGCTCTTGTGTCAATTCAATACACGGTTTTGAACGTTGAAACGTTCACAAGCAACGATAATTACTTTTATGGCCTAAAGGGCGGGTCAAGTACACTTTCCCCTCTCCCCCCCGGCCTCCTCGCAGCGATATGCACGTCGAGTGCGTGTTTTCGTGTGTTTGCAAATGCGCCTATACGTTGCTGAAACACGAGGCTGATCGAATGAAATGTCAACAGACGAACCTGCTGGCCAACCACCGAACCTGTGCACTTCACAATCCCCTTCTCCCTCCCTCCCTCCCTCTACCTCTCTCTCTCTCTCTTTCCCTCGCTACTTCGATCTACTGTCCTTGTTCCCTCTTCTCTCTCTCTTTCCCTCTCTCTCTCTCTCTCTCTCTCTCTCTCTCTCTCTCTCTCTCTCTCTTTCTCTTTCCTTCTCTAAAGCTTTATAGACAAACATCAACGAGAAAAGGAAAGACCGTGTTCCGCTTGTTGCATCGACTCCACTCGGTCGATCGTTCGAACACAGAAACGAAGAGTTTTTGATTGGCTACCCGTATCACAACAGCCCGCGGCGATTCCGGTATACGTCGTGAGACTGTACAGTGGTATACTTTTGAAACGGCATGAATAATAAATTAGATGGAATTGCTCTGAAATTGGTGAGTTTTCTATATTTTAACTTGAAAACAAAAGAAAGATATATATATATAAAGAAAGAGAGAGAGAAAGAGAGGAGAGAGAGGAAAGTGAGGAGAGTGAGGAGAGTGAGATAAGTGATTCAAACGTCATCGTTGTGAGTACTTCTACGTGGTTTTGTCCGATTGCTGATCGTGAGCTCATGAAGCTCGAGCCTCCTTTTCAGAACACGAACGAACCGACAAAATTGACTTCGATCGGTTCCTCGCCTCGTGATTGGAGTTTATAACCATCGTCGTTCCACTGTGGCGCCGATTGTTCGACGAAGTTAATGCATTGGTGTTAGATACGTTTCGAATCTCTCTCCCTTTCCATCTTTCTCTTTCTCTTTCTCTCTCTCTCTCTCTCTCTCTCTCTCTCTCTCTCTCTCTCTCTCTCTTTCTATTCGTACACATGTCCATATAGAAGCACATACTAACCAAGTATATACAATATGGTAGAATTGTGTGGGTGGAACGAGAGACACGCTTCGCGTGGGACAGCAAATTGAAAATATAAAGCTGGAGATCTCGTGCTTGCGGTTTTCGACAGGAAAATCCGACTATATGGATGGCGCTTAGACGGTTGGAAAAGCTTCTACTGTTATTCCAACTTGGTACCATTAGATTTTTAGACGATTTCGAAGTGAGGATAACCTTTAGGGATTAGAAAATAAATTTTATACTTAAATTATAAATCGTTTTTACGTATTTATATAGATATATAGGTATTATAATAATGTTTCTTTATAACTTTTATGAAAAATTTAAATTAGTATACGTACTTTGATACAGAATCCATTTAAAGTAGATAGAATGGAAAAATGGTAAAATTTGATTTTATTGATAGAACATCGAAGAGAATAAAAGGAAGATAAAAAAAAAATAAGAGAGAAAAGAAAAAGCGGAGACAAACAGCATAGGGGCTCTTTAAAGCTCTTCGAATGAAGAACTTGCGATTCCTTCTGCTCCAGTATCCTCCGGGTCAGCTTGACTTCCTGACTCGGTAATGCAGCGGGATGTAAAACTTTCGGACAGAATACGAAATCCGCGCGTGATTCGAATTAGGGGCATAGCTCGTTGTGAGTTCGACGTAAAGCTGGCAATGCTGAGGCGAAAAATGCGACATACCTTAAGAAAGTTATTCTCTCTCTTTCTCTCTCTCTCTCTCTATATATATATATATCTATCTATCTATCTATCTATCTATCTATCTATCTCTCCAAACTCTTTCATGCATTTCTAGCAACAAATCGAAGAAAATTGGTGGCTTCGTTATTTACGATTGATCCGGAGAAAACGAAGCTAGTATCCTCAGCTTTGCTTCCAAACTTTCGATTTCTTTCTTCCCTCTTCCATTTCTATTTATTTTCATTTTACGATTCGACCGACCATAAAATCCTACTAGATAACAGAAACATCACAGAGAAATAAATGAACATGCCCATCTGAAAGACTTTACTACGAGAAAACATCGTACTCCTAGTTACACCTGCTCCACGATATTCTCTTTGAGACATCTACGCTAATAATCCAATATTTCTCATATTCTCAAAGACAATTCTTCGAATTAGTTCGAATTAATTAAAAAAGAATCATCCGACGAGACGACGATTTCAACCACTAAGATATCCACTACCTTTATCGATCATCCTAGTAGTCGGTGGCGTCTCGAGGTCGCCATTATACGACGAATTTTGGCAGTGTACCTCGTCCACAAAGTTACATAGTCCACTTCGATCGTACATAGTCACGATATACGTCGTAAATCGCTTAGCCAAAAGTCTCATCTTCGACTTTAAAATCCGTCAAAGAGTGCTATCATTTTTTTTCTCCCTCGAACAAAATTTTTACTAATAGAGATGACAATCTGAAACGTAAAATCATATTATGTATGTGAACTTCAAAAAACTCTTTCTCTGGCATTCAGTTTTCAGTAATGTTACTAATAATCTAAGACATACATCCACCATCGTCCTCCTTCGAAAGTTTGATTTTTCGAAGGCTGGCTCATGCAACTAGAACATCTAGAGTCCCGTAGGTATTGTTCTCGGAAGTGCTTGCACTTGGGTGTACTTCACACCAGAAACTATATATTCTATACCAGTCGTGTGTATGGTATGATATCCTTTGTACTGCCTTTTCTACTCCTAAAAAAGTAATGTGACTTTGGAGAAACTAGTCTTGCCTTTGAAGAGCCTTCATTTTATTTGTAGAATCAATTAAATAGACAAAAATAAAGAAAAGGAATAAAAATCAGAATCAACGTAAATACGTATATACGATGATAT